>NC_133323.1:1823094-2091911 GCF_012295235.1 Primulina huaijiensis | reverse complement strand
AAAAAAAAAAAAAAAGTGAAACAAAATTAACAATATTATTTTAACTATAAAATTCAATTCTTAAATGACAAAAACTTGTGTGAGACGGTCTCACAGATCGTCTTTTGTGAGACAGATCTCTTATTTGGGTTATCCATGAAAAATATTACTTTTTATGCTGAGAGTATTACTTTTTATTATGAATATCGGTAGGGTTGACTCGTCTCACAGATAAAGATTCGTGAGACCGTCTCACAATAGACCTACACGAACATGACCAAATACTAAAATGGAATTCTAATCTATGGATTTTAAATTTCAATTCAATGAATATTGAAAATGTATCTAAAACTAAACTAACTAAAACATCTTACGCAATTACTACATCCAAATCCTATTTTTAATGCATAGTCGTCTCTTCAATTGCCAAAACAAAGCAATCCTAATCACAATTTTTTCAGTTTATATTTATATATCAAAGCAGTATATTAATGTATAAGATTTGAATTTGATTGACTTCCCCTTTTCAAGGTCTCTATTCTCTCTCACACACACACACACACACACACATTCTTTAAAAAAAACTATTTTACAAAAAATCGCAATCCCGATCGATTAAAATATTCTCGACAGACCACAACCATATTTAATTATTGTGTATATGTATAATTTCGTTTCCGTATTCTCCGTCGCATCCCTCTATCTTAGGCAATCAACATAAATTTTGCTAAATTTCGAGCAATTTTTATCTCTATTTAAAAAGAAATTACATGTATCGACTTCCATCGATACACTATTTTTTTTTTTATTTTTGCTCTTTCAGAATGATCAAAACCAAAATCTTAACCTTTGTTGTCGTAATATGCAGCCTCGCACAAGCTGCATTGTCTCAAGAAAAAAGGACTTGCGTTTTCACAATGAAATACACGATAAAAGTACAAAACACTCTCCCGGAGAACACTCATCCCATGTTGCTGCACTGCGCATCAAAAAATGACAACTTGGGATATCATAATGTTTCGAGAACGGAGACTTTTTCTTGGTCATTCTGCGAAAACTATTGGTTCAGAACTAAATTCTTCTGTCATATCTGGTGGGATAACAAACAAAAGGCTTTCGACGTCTTTAATCGTAACCTCAAGAAAACATGCATAAGGACCGGACAGTGTTATTGGGCTGTGAAGACGGACGGCATTTATTTTTCCGACGGTCGTGCTCGTGCACCGTTGACCAGAATGTTTGGTTGGGATGTAGGAAGGATGAAACATTAGTAAGTTAAGAATTGTGTTAGAAATTAACTAGCTAGCTAGAATATATATCGTTTCATCCGAATTAATTGATAACATTGATCCATCTGGTGCATTTGATCACTTATTATTATATCAAACAATAATATGAAATTACATCAATATGTTTAATCTCTTCAATTATTTCTGATCACATCTTCTCTTAGTATTGATATCTTATGTTTTAAAAATTCATGATTAAATAATTCATCAAAATTTGATGTTTAAAAATACTTAAATCTTCTAACGCAATTAATTTATACTATTTGTACGAGGACCGACTGTTTTGAGAAAAATAGGTCTTGTATAACTAATCATATCAAAACCGGTCGTATTATTTATCAGCTTTTACTCTAAACCGGTCTTAACAATGTGATTTGTATTATATGGACAATATAAATTTTAAAAATCTTTTAATTATCTAATTTTGTATGTTATCTCGATCTTTTAGCCATATAACTAGTCAAACTTGAATATTGGTCTGTTGACATTTAACTTTTAGTTATTTTGGTCGCATTTTTACTTAAGTGTCTAATTTTAGTCGGAAATTACTGAAATTAGGTTGTAAAGTTCGATGATATGATACCAATGTAGAATTATAAATTCATGGATTTTATAATCCAAATCCAAGTCTAAATCCAATTTTTTTTTTATAATATGTATACAATGAGGACGATAACATAACTAAAACATTTCATCCAATTTTTGAATCCAAATCCCATTTTCAATTAATAATTGCCAAATAAAAACAAATTTTTTTAAAATAATTTTTGAATCAAACCCTTACCAAATTTCAAATTATTATTAGTTATATTTATCTATAAAAGCAGCATATTATATAAGATTTTTTTGATCGAGCATGTAATTAATATATTATATAAGATTTGATTACCTTCAATTCCCCTTCTCAAGGTCTATTCACACACACAAAAAAAAACTTTATATCAAGTAAAAAAAAAATTATGATTAGTAAAAAATAAAATTATACTTTATATAAAATATTTATACATTTCGTTGACGAGGCTGCAACTTTTCCCTAGATAATAACATACATCTGAAAAAAATAATTACATCAAATCACAATCCCGATAATTAAATTATTGATTTGACTAGATTGCATTACAATCATATTATGTTTAATTTCTTCAAGAATATTATTCCCTCAATCTTCTGTAATCAACACTATTTTAAAAATTTCCTGCAGTTTTTTACTTTTCACCTCTATTTAAAATCCAATTCCATCGATGATATATATATCACTTCAATATTTGTATTTTTGCTCTTTAAGAATGAAAACCAAAATCTTAACCTTTGTTCTTGTAATAACATGTAGCCTCGTACAAGCTGCATTTTCTCATGAAAAAAATTCTTGCTTTTTCACGAGGGCATACGTGATAGAAGTAGAAAATAATCTCCCGGAGAACACTAACCCCATGATGTTGCACTGCGCATCGAAAAATAACGACATGGGATATCACAACGTTACGAGAAAACAATCTTTTTCTTGGCATTTCTGCGAAAGCTATTGGCTCAATACTAAATTCTTCTGTCACATCTGGTGGGATAACAAACAAAAAGCTTTCGATGTGTTTAATCGTCACATTAGGAAGAGATGCATAGACTCCGGGGTGTGTTATTGGGATGTGATGGCTGATGGTATTTATTTTTCTGATGCGGATTCAGGTCGTGGTATATTGAGCAAAATGTTTGATTGGGATGGATGAAACAAACAAGGAAAAAAAGATTATGACCCTTTTCAATTGTCGTTTCATATGAATGAATTATCAGTACTTTTAATCNAATAGGTGAATGACACCTCATCGGTGCTCATATAAGTGTGCACAGTAGGTGTGCAACATATCAAAACTCATATATATGTGTGTACCGTGCTTGGTATATTTGACGATTTTGTCATGTGCTAGATTTGAGATGAAATCGGGATTTTGGATCTAGGTGAACTAAAATTTAATGGCCATCATGATTTTTTCTCTCTTATGTTACATTTTTTGTCTTTTTATTTATATTTTTTTATTTTTAGTTTGGTTAACTATAAATTTGTATTTTTAATCATATAATTTATATTTTTTCCATTTTCTCGTATTTTAACTGATATGTTTTTTTCATTAAAAAACAGAAAAAACATAAATATTACAAACTAAAAATGAAAATTAATCGTAATATAACCAAAAAAAACATGTTAAAAATAGAAATTTAATTATTGTAAACAAGACCAAAAGTAAAAAAAAAAAAAAATTTGCAAATTACAGAAAAAGGAAGAAGTAATTTTTCCCATTTGATTATATAGACAAAATTTTTTTAAAAAAAAGAACATACAAGCTTGACCGTAACTACAATTATAATTATAATTTTCCCTTTCGTGTAATTTGTTGAGTTATGTATTTTGTTCTTTTTATCGAGTGAGTTCGACGAGATTTCAACCTTCTGAAATCCTAGTTCTGCTTATTATTATAACTACTTTTATAAATAATATCTTCTGAGTACTTGCTAATAAATCAGAGCAGTGATTTTTATTAGGACATCCACAATGATAGATATTCTACAAGCCAAGTCATCCAAATATATTCTTCATCTAAATATTCACCACTGCACACCATTGATTTGTGTGCCACTACAATACCCAGTTACAAATTTGTAACCGAGTATTGCAAATTTTTTTTTAAATTTCTTCAAGACAGCGTGAGTTTCACGTTGACTTGAGACGCATGCGTGCATTGCACTCGCGCATCAGAAACCTGCAGTGGACAATTAAATTATTTGTAATTTCTGTTTTCATGTCTTTTTTTTAGTATCTTCGTGAATTATTAATTTTCAATTATTATTATTATAAATGATGTTTTATGTTTGTAATTTTTTATTATTAATGTTATAAATATTGTTTTGTGATAAATTAGTTTTATATAATTCGTTATAAATTTTTTTAATTTTATTAATATTTATTTTTTTTACAAATTAGTTATTCAAAAATAATCGTTATAAACTTTTTAGTTTTATATTTCAATAAAAATATAATACTAAATAATAGATGAAAGTAATTAAAGTGGTGAAATGATTTTATTTAAATGAAAATAAAATATTAATTAAAGTGACAGTGAGATCCATAAATATTTAGTTGGCGTGATATTTGATTGTGAAATATGAGATATTTGAATAGAGAAATATTTGAAGGAAATATCTCCTTATCGTGGATGCCTTTAGTAGTTTGGAATGGGGAGAATTACACAGTTTTTTTAAGTGATTATTAGTTGAAAATGACACCATATTTGGTTAAAACTTCTGTTATGTAGTTTGGAATGGGGAGAACGCCACCGAGTTCCTGTTCGACATATATCTGTATCTTCCATTTGTAAAGAAATATGGCTATATATCTATCATGCTTTCTTTTACTTTATAATAATAATAATACGTTTCATAAGTTTGCAGAGAAGAATAATCATAAACTTTGGAGTCGCATTAATATAAAAAGGATATATTCAACCCCAAACTGGAGAAGATACACTCACGCTGCACCACCATGTAAAACTTTAACGTAAAAATTACACACACGATAGTACGCATAAATTCCACTTAATTATTGCATGCATGCTTGCGGACCTCCTGCCAAAAATCAGCAAACGAGATTAATGGCTGCACAGGCACAACTTTATTCTCGAGGCATGAGGGCAGCGTGGGCTATCGAGTACTTCAGGCAGCATTTAGGCGGCACTGCTCATGCATTTGCATTCCGCACATTTGTGGCAGATTCTCCACCATTTCCCTCATCTCTTGCATTTCTTACCTTCTGGATCCTTGTTCCCGTTGTTGCTCCCTCCACACCATTTTCATGGCTTCGCACCTGCATGGAGAGCTGATCTGCTCCAGCTGCTGGCAGCACTGCTGGAGGTGCTCGCCTTGTCCCCGCATTGGATTGCTCACAGTGCTCCTCAGGAAGGAGGCATCCAAGTAGCGTCCTCCCGCTTTCTGCATCCACATCTGGCAGTGGCTCATCTTCTGTTGTTGTTCGTATTCCTGCATGCAGGATTCGCCCCTGCCACGCGGGTTCTCCTTGTCAACCATTGTGGTGGTCACCACCGTGGTGTAGGTCGTAGCGCTGGCCACTGCGAGAAGAGCAGCGAATAGAGCGGCGAAAGCGATGACTCTAGTCATAATATTTGCAGATTAATACACACTGATCAATTGTGTTTGGTGGGAGGAAATGGAAGGGGGCGAGCTAGGGTGGTATTTGTAGTGGAGTAAAGCGTTTGCATGGCGAGAACGTGGAATATGATTCACACGCAAACCGGAAACAGGACGGAGAGCTGGCATCACCATTGGAATCGAGCTTCCACGTCTGTAAATGCATGCCTGGGGACTTGGTTTTTGACATTATATCTGATCGTTGTATTCTAGAAAAATAAAGTTTAATAAAATGTATCCTTCTATCATTGTTCGAGGTAAATATTGAATTTTTCGAATAAAGGCTTGGAATTTTATATATTGTTCAAGGTAAAATTGAATTTTAATTAAATATTCCATTTATTTTTTGTTACTACTTATTTCGCATTTATTATTAGTTGAGATCATGATGATTATCCATCAATAATGTTTTTACTTATTACAATTTTGACTGTTACTATTGTTATTTATTTATATATGTATATGTTATCGTACAAATTTTTGGAATTTGAAATGACAAATAAAGGGGAGTAATCATAAATTTTTTTTACTTTAATGGGCTAAAATTTGTTATAAAGTACATATATATTATAAACATATACTTGTAATCAAGAAATGTAACCAAAAATATTTTTGTTATAATATACATGTAATCAAGAAGATTTAAATTTTTTTTGGTAAATGTAGAATAAACTCCATCAAATTAAATTATTAGTACATAAATAAATTATAATATTTACATCACTCAAAATTCCTTAAGCTGAGAAACTGAAGAATAGTGTCAAAATACATAATTCAAATAAAAAATATATATTTTTAATTAATCAATAAATTTCAAGGAGAAGGTGATACAAAATTTGTTACCATCCAATAAATTATCAAAATCGTTCAAAACAAAAATCAAAGATAAAGAATATTTATAATAAACTGTAACAAAAATAATCAAACAAAAAACAAAACCACAAATATTTTATTTCTACAAAAACCAACAATTTTTCCTTTTTTTGCCAAATGCCTAGCGGTGGTTGATTTGCAAATTTTAAGCTTCGGCTATTAGCCTCTTTTTCCACCACCCTTCTCTCGTTGTCCATTAATTACTCTGGGCTAAAAAAGTTGATGGGCTACACATTAATTAAGGGCCGGGCTACAGCCCACCTTTGCCCCTAATATGATAGGCCCCTTGCTAAGCGATTAGTCTTCTAATTTAGGCCTGATGACAGCCGTTGGAAGAAGAGAGAGAAATACAAGTTACTTGTTAGTTTCCTGTCATTTGGCTCAATCTTACACTAGTCAATTAATATCGATAACATCTGAACTAATCTAGATGATCTAAAATATAATTTATAAAAAATTCAGTTTTTTTTTTTAGCATTTATCCGCTGATCATTTTGATCACTATTCTACTATCATCAAAATACTCCAGTTCACTGTATTTCAAACAGTGTAGAGGAGCTTTTATAAAATTTAAGATATAGGATGCTTATCTGATTTTCACAAGAGAGAAGTGTACATTTTCGATATTTTACAGGTTTGGACTGAATGATGATGTATGCCGACTGCTAGTACACAAGTGGTTACTAATGTTATTTATTCTTGGATCAAAGAAATGAGGAGAAAGGCAAAAACTTGTGTGAGAAGGTCTCACGGGTCGTATTTGTGAGACGAATCTCTTATTTGGGTCATCCATGAAAAAGTATTACTTTTTATGCTAAGAGTATTACTTTTTATTGTGAATATGGGTAGGGTTGACCCGTCTCACAGATTAAGATCCGTGAGACGGTCTCACATGAGACTCACTCGGGGAGAAAAGGGAAGAAGAAACATTCCCACTTTCTATATATGTTTTAACCGCAGCCACGGATTACATTACCAAAAAAAGTTGTATACGATTTTTGGGTAAAATCAAAGAAAAGCAATTACAGAGGCGAAAAGACTTGAAAAAAAGGCAAACTTCTTCACTCAATACACATTAAAGTAAATCCTGATCTATCTACTAAACAAAAGAAGTGAAACAAGAATACACCCTAAAATTGCATCCTTGTTTAATATATATTTTTTCAGCATATATTACAGTATGTTACCATCGGTCGATGGCTGGGATATACCGAGCGTTTTCACCGAGCTCGAGCTGGCTCCTAGTTGACAGTTAGAGAAACCAAGAAAGTTCCTGTGACCAAATAAATATAAAGTAAAGAGAGGAAGAAAAATACGAATCATGAGAAAATGTGATCTGAATTCGTTTTGGTCCAGTGTTTTCTAGCAAGGGAACACATGATACCTGCCAAGAAGACATGATAACAATGACAGGTGTGAAAAAAAAATCATGCAAAATCAATTGTGAGCCCTACAAATACATATATATACATTGCTAACGATCACGGATCCAAAAGAAAAATCACACTTCAGCCTGACCCATTCTATATGATAAGCATGTGACATCTGTTAGGTCGAAGATTGTATTTAATGCTGATAAAAACCATCTACTGTGCTTGCTAATACGTTATAAATGAAATGATATTTGCAGTTGAGTCTTCACTACAAGTTGGATATTAAGGTCCATCAAAGTAAATTTGATCCGTCACAAATGGATTACAGTAGCCAAAAACATGAGCTTCAGCCAATTTAGTCCACGTCCCAATTCCACGATAATTAACATGATAAAAAAAATGGATAGCATCTATGATTATTAGCTAAATCTAGTGGTTATAAATGAAGAAAAATAATTAACGCAAAAATGGACTATCTTGCTGTCAAGAGCACAAGGAAAATATTTAATAAGCATCTTTCTTCTGCGAATCTGCCGCACTTAGATGCAAGATATTTATTAATAATGTCCATAGATTTCACATAATTCTAGTTGACTCACAGACTGTGTCATCCCGGTTGCTCTTGTCAAATGGAAAGCCTGGGAATTTGAGATAATAACTGAAATGTTTTTAGGACTGTCACCGACGAAAGAAAAATAGATAATAAAATGGATAATGAAAGGAGATTAGTAAGGTATAAGAAACTCAAAATCACAGAGGCCATATAAGGTATTTTTCATATGATTAGCAATGCTAAATATTCTCTTTAAATAATTTAATCCGAATCATCCGACAATAAATTTTCAAATAAAAATGTTGCCAAATATGTGAATCTACAGCACAATTAATCTCAGAGAAATCAAAATATATGAATCTATACAGTAAAAATTGCATCTTTCGTTAACATTCCAAAATTAACCTGATAAAGCACTTTCCAGCTCAGAAACTACATAACATGCAAATCTCAAAGTATTAATCAACTTGCTGCAATCAAGAAGAGAAACAATCAAAATGTGCCGTGTGACATCCAAGAAATTAAGAGAAGCAAATAAAAAATGATCAAACAAATTAGTTGTCTCAATGTCAAGTTTAATTTTTGATACCTTCATTGGCAGAGGATTAGATACTTTGGTAACTAGCCCCTCCATGTCCTTGTAAATATACTTGTCAGCCTATTTCCGGAGACTCTTTGCAAAGCTTTCTTAGCTCCGACCACATCCATTTCTGTCAATATCTGCAAATGGGCACAAGCACCGGCCGCCACAAGCTTCTTTCGACAACTTTGGCTACCACCAGTCATGATTGCCACCACCACTGCTACCGGAAACTTCTTGGAAACAACCACGTCTTTAGGATCCAACATTTGCACCAACCTCGTCAAATTGTTCTCATCCCTAACGAACTCTTTCTTATTTGATTTCACTGACAACAATGATATCAACGCTTTTGCCCCAACCTCCTGCATACCACCGGGCTTCACGGATTCCATTAACTTCACCAAATAGCCCATACACCCACCTATCGCCCTTTTATCACCATCGCTAATTGATAAATTAGCAAGCAAGGAGGCACAAATATGCTGTAACATTACATTCCCATGCTTTATAAGCTCCGCGATTTGTACAATAAACATGGTTGAACCAGATAAAATGTGATAACTCGCATCCGTAGCAGATAATGAATAAATAGCTCGTAACACATGCTCTAAAGTTTCAGCACTTGAACACTCATGAAACAAATGTAGCAACTTTTGCAAACCCTTTTCTTGTAATAACAAATCACAAAAATATTCACCTGAAGAAGCAAGAATGGATACGCAACTGGCCGCTTTCGCTTGCGCTGATGGATTCCCAGTAATAAGCAATTGCATCAAAACAGGAAGTGCACTTTCTTCGACCAACAAATTCCGAATATCTTCCACAATCGAGACATTCCTTATCGCACCAACAGCATGCGATTGAGCTAGAAGGGAGCCAGATTTACACAATTCTAATAGTATCGGGACGCCCCCATAAGCAGAAATTGCCCAAGCATTGTCAGGATCAGCGGTAATGAATTCGACAGCCATGGAAGCCTTTTCCTTCATGGAAATAGAGCTGCATTCGATTATTTTCAACAAAGGGCCCAATGCCCCCTCCTCAAACAAGCATTTCCTGGGAAAATCTCCAGCTGATATGAGGAGTGACACTGCCACAACCGCTGGTTCCCTCACGGAATCATGCGCATTCAGATCGAGCAAGGAGATCAAACAGCCGACATTCCCTTCCTTGGCAACTAACCCTGCAGACTTTTCTTCCTCAGAAAGGAGCTGAATCAATGAATCCAACGCCTTCCGCTTGAACTCCAGCCCACCGATCTGAATTCTAGTAAATAGGTCTTTGATAAAAAAGGTGAGTTCTTCCTTGGAGGAACCAGCACTGGGCTGAGAGAGAACAATGGCGGTAGACTGGAGGAGAACCCCAGATCGGAGCAGGAGGTCGAGGTCGTTGATTTGCTTGGAAAGCCATCCAGCGGCCATGTCAAGATCGGATTGCATCAAAAGCTTCCCGCGGCTGAAAGAAGCGTCACAGCACTGTTCACAAAGTGTCTGCACGCGGCGGAGGGTGCAAAGCAAGGCTGGAATAATAGGAAGAAGCAAAGGATTCTCCGACCAATGAGGGGAGCCGGAAACTTCTGCGAGAAGGGATTTAAGAGCAGAGAGTCTCGACCGAAGAACCTGCCACTTGGAGGCAAAGCAAGTGACGGAAAGAGTGGCAGGGAGGAGAAGGCCGAGGAGTTGCGTTACCTGATCGAGGGTCTCGGAAGGAGACGGTGGCGGGACGGTGGCGGGATACATGATTCTTTACTTTTATTCAATAACAATTTTATGTTTCTATATTGGCTTCTTGTGTTCTTAAAAAGAAGAGAATGGGTAAACGAGGAACACATACACGGTGTGTGTGAGTGTGACACAGCTACGCTTACTTTTTTACCCAGTTGCTACCAAATAACCTAATTTATTCTAATTTTGACTTTGACTTCTCGACTTATAATAAGATTGATTAATTTCGATTTTATTGAAAGATTAATTCATTATTTGTTAAATAATAATAACCTAAGCAGCCTCGTGTGTTAGATTTTGATTGAGGCTTCTGAATTCAAATAAAAGTGATTAATATCGAGTTCGACTCAAAAATATTAGATATGTCTCTTGTGAGACGGTCTCACGAGTTTTTATCTGTAAGACGGGTTAACCCTATCGATATTCAAAAAAAAAACTCTTAGCATAAAAAGTAATATTTTTTCATGGATGACCCAAATAAGAGATCCGTCTAAAAAATAAGACCGTATCACACGAGTTTTTGTCAAAATGTTACCGTGTTTTTAATATACAATGTATACATATTCTATTATTAAGTTGGATTAAACAACATTTAAATTTGTGATTTTTGTATCATANAATTTAAAAAAAAAAAAAAAACCATTTTCCGTGCTCTAAATGAGAGAAAAAGCAGGAGAAAAGAAAGACTCAAACAAAAAATTAGATAAAAATTACAACACTCATATTTTATATACAAAAAATTTATTACACGTTAACTCATACTTTATATTAATCCGCTAGATATTACAAAGCGTGGGCCAAGTAGAGCACATGGCTAAACGGGTTACGAGTTGGCCGAGTCAGGAATGTATTTATTTTTAATTTAACACGTATTCCATGCAACGATAATATTTTATCGTGGGTTTTTTCTTGAGTAACAAGCACCCTCCTATTTCTTGGCAAAGCCTTTGACGCCGAAGAACGAGGGAGGTGTGGGCTTGCGAGGTTTAAGGGTGTGGAACAATGCCCTTTTGGATAGGGTTTTATGGGATATACATTCTAAAAAAGATTAGCTTCTCACCAGAGACAGGCTTCCGTTCATTGTGGATAATAGTTCTACTCTTTGCTTACCGTCTTGTGTTGAAACTATCGATCATCTCTTTTTTAAATGCAGCTTCAGCAGACTTTTGTGGTTCAGGGTCCGGTCCGGTCTTGGCTTCATATGCTTTATTTAGTGACTACAATTAGGACGGCTCTGAAGTGGTTCATAAAAATTATCGCAGGAGGATCAATGTAATTAACATGGCAAGGATGTTCAGGTTTGCTTTTACTGTGTATGAGATATGGAAGGCTCGGAACAAGAAGATTTTCGAAGGGGATGATCCTTCCGTTGAAGCTACTTTCCACACTATCAAGATTTTGTTATGTGGTACGTTGTACTTATCTGCATTTTCCACTGGATCTTACTGGTTTTCTTACTTAGCAGGTGTCGTTTGTATTAGACTCTCACAGATAGATCGATGGTTTTTTAGTTTACCTTATTGAGAAAAAGCATGTTATCGGTTTAGAACAAAGGTTTAAGAACGATTATGATTAATATTTAATAATAACATAACGAACGGAGTGAACCAAACAAAAAGAATGAGAATAATTTCTTATTTCATTGAGGTTAGAAGGACCCTACAAAAAAGTAATTTTTAGATGTTCTAAATCCCGTTTTGCCCTCAAAAACCAAAAAATGGATAACGTTCAACGAACAAGACTATCCAAAACGGAAATTTTAACCCCCCCAAGAAATGTAATCTAGCTAATCATGTCCATCGAATAAGAGTTTTCAGAAGAAACCTAAATCTTCCTTGAGAAACAACAAAAAACACTTGGTTATGTTGGTGGAAAGAATCTGTTGAGATTAAATGGCAATGTATAGAATTCTTCGTTCCGGTTGTCACCCCTAAACGTCCTGAACTTTACCCACCAAGGCATCCCTCTATCTTTTTTCGACTTCTCTACTTCTATTGTGTTGTCAAGAAATACAGCGACAATCAATCCCACTGTTGCAGGAGATGAGAATATGGCATTCAGGAAGGCGTTAAACTGCAAAAACATGAACTAGGCGTGGAGTTAGATGTAGAAGGGAGACTTGTTTGATAACGGAACAAGAGCACTTGAAAGATTATTGTAGGATCTATTCCTTGGCAAGGTATCAAAAGGCTACAGCTATTAGTAATTCTGCAACTAATTGTTTTAAATTATACACCATCACAGATGCTACGTTCGCGACCATGTGCTACACGTGGAATCACATTGGACAACAATGACATTTGATGCTACCAACGGTTGTAGTGAGGATGAGTGAGATCATTATAATTTTGAAAGAGTAAGGGATATTTTGGTTTGATCCCATCTTAGGTCCTCAACAAGAGCTAACGTAATTTACATTTTAAACACACACAACTTCAAGAGTGAAATGTGGAATCTTACCCATCCAGCCTTTGTGTGAACTAGTCCATGTGGAGGATGCCAATAGTTATCAAAAAATTGAGGAACAGAAATCCCGAGGAACAGTGAGAGACCGGTGATCAAGAGGTTCCTCATAGAGTTCATGTTAGTGAATTGAAGAAATGATAAGCCAACAGAACCTGCAAGCAAGCAAGTATAAAACCTCGAAAGTAAACAAACTCGAGAGAATGAAAGGTGTTATGAATGATGATATCATACCTACGAGACCGAATAAAACACAGTAGAATGCAGCAAATATTGGGAATGGTATAGACGCAAAAACAGCACCAAATTTCCCTGCATCCAGCACAAATTAATTTTTGAAGAACAAAAAGTGATGGGGTGACTCACTTGCGAGGAAGAAAAAAACTGAAATATTTTATAGCACAATACACGCTGCTTCAACAGTCCTTACACTTTTTAAGGTGACAAAAAGGAAAACTCTATCTTGGATTGAATAGTTTGCCAGTCGTCACATATTTCCCACCAATAACCATCGGATAAAGTAGCATTTTCTAAATTCCAAATCAAATGAAGTAAGAATACTGATACTGACCAAAGATGGAAAAGAATATCATGAAGGCAGATGAAATCTGTACAACTCTACGGCTTCCAACTCGAGTTAGTCCCAGAAGCCCCACATTTTCACTGTCAAATGTTTCAGGGCATTTGTCGCATTAAAATATTCAAGAAGAATATCAAACCATAATGAACTGAATAAAGATATTCCAGTTTCAGACTCTCAATTACTTACACAGATACAGTAGAACCACTGCACGTTCCAAAAAGACCATCGAGCAAAACGCCTATTCCCTGTATTTATATCAATCATCATGAACACAACCTAAATCTCCATTTCAAATATCAGATCTTTTATAACAAAAAAATGTAACGTGGGTTCATGGGGGAAGTGAAATTTTAAAGTTGAGTAAAGGTTGGCAAACCTGCCAACCAATGCCACGGCTGAGCACGTAGGCAGGAGGTGGGGTGGCAATTGCCAGACGAGATGCTGCCTTATATGCTCCTGTGGACTGCAGATAAAGTTAAAGTCATAATGTATATACACCTTGTTCAGAACAAAAAATTATGGTGCAACACTTATAGTTGTTTAAAAAACCACTATATACTGTTCTTGAAAGGAAGTTGATCGATTTTTATCACCACCAGTTGGTAATCCGCTTGGAGTAAAATCAGAATCTGAACATCTATTGCATATGTGGCGAAAAGCATAATATTTCCAATTACTCAAAAAATTTCATTATATCTTTGAAGATATTACTAACAATTAGTTTCAACAAGCTTAAATGGATGGTTCCTTTTTGATAATAATACAGAATATTCTCACACGTGGTAAATTATCTTGCCTTGGTTTTTTTTAAAAGGAGGGTATAATTTCCATTTAATGCCTTCCAACTAAAGGTTAAAAAAAGTTGGTAGTAGAAAGACCAGATAGGTAGTTCAATTGTGATCAAATAGGTAGTTTGATTGTGATCAATTGCGTTGGAGAGCATATCAGTAAAATTAAAGTTTCCTTCCCGGTTTAACCAGTTTAGTTGATAGCAATCAAATTAAAGTGATATATGTGAGAATGAATATCAAGTGAGCACTCTCCGCATCGAGCTCATATTGAAATTTCAAGGAGATTTTTAACCCAAGCTACTAAAACTTCCATAGAGAAGAAAATCTTCAATCAATACCTCAACCATTGAGACAAGAACAGCAGACATCATGGCGAAGGCATGACCAGCCGCAAAAGTCGGTGGCCCCCACTGAAGAGGATAAGGGAACTTGAACCTTGGATAACGGAAAATATACTGTTAGATTTCTCAGAGACTTAGCCAGACAATTTAACAGAATGTCTACTTGTGTTTATACAACCATGGAGCTGTGGATATAAGGTTGCTTCTGTCTGTACGGCAACTGTGCTGAGTAACAATTGGTCTGTCACGGTAAGCTCCACTTGCAGTTAGTATGAGGGAGTATACCCAAATAACAGTGACAGAAACCAATACTGGAAATCGTTCAAAGATGGGAAATTCCCTTAATGGTTTAACTTGTTTCAGATACTGCAATTGAAAACTGTTAGTTGCAGTATTGTCAGGAAAAGAAGGCATAATCACGCAGTGCTTCAGATGTTCAAAATTTACTCACTTGTGACAATCCAATAACCAGGAAAAGGGCCGGTAGGCCAATTTCTATACAATTCCCTAGCTGTAAATTAGAAAACATGTTATCAAACAACAATAGGATACAGGGGTTTTGTTGCATCGAGCTTACACAGCAAGCCACAAATTAGGTGGACTAAATGATATATGAAGACACATGGGGCAAGTTCAGAATCTAGCATACATTTTTTTGTTTCAAATTATTGTGTTTTAGGCAATTCTGAGACAAGCTTGAAATTTGGAAATTCATTTTGGCATTTTAAAACACGAAGACAAGATATTCTATAGAATCCATAAAGATAGAGTAATGAAGTATAAATATCAACAGCAATAAGTTACCGCAGGAAAGCCCCGTTGAAATAATCCCAAACCAACCAATCCAACGACAGGTGCCATTCCAAGAGGACTGAAAAATCTGTGAAATACGAAAAACAAATACTATTTCACATTTAAAGTGGAACTTGTTTATTTTGTCTTTCTGACATTTGGTTATCAACATTATACCGTGAAAAGAGTCCCCATACATGGCTGTAGCCAAGAATTATTTGTATGCTTGCAGCAACTATTAGAGCTCCTTGGATAGCTCTCATTGTTTGAATAAATCTCTGCAAAGCATTCAAGTGCTATACATGAAATTGCATCGTGCAATGAATAATATAAACACATAAATTTAGGACTTAAAAAATGGGAATCCAGATTATTAAAAAAAAAAAAAGTAAACGGTACTCAGTACTTACAACATGAGGCTCATTAATTGTTTGCAATGATGACTCGTTAATAATATATGCTATAGGAATGACATATGCGAATGACCCTCCAACAATGGCAGGTAACCTTGTTCCAAAGAGCGTTTGAAGAAGTGTGTTTATGCCAGCTACAAAAAGCAGTGTTTGTATGACACGTGCTTTGTCGCCCTGTTTTATCAGCATCACATTACTTGGTTAGGAAATGACAAGTCAAATATAATTCCCAAATCAATCCATTAAGCACGGGATTTTAACTGAATTGTGAAAATAGTTACATGTATAAATTCTTGAAAGATATTCAGTAGCTATCTTAACAATCTAATCAAGATTTGCCAATTTCAATTGACGAAAATTTTAAAAAGCATAAATGAATAACTTACATCAGATCCACCCATCCATGGGACAAGCAACGTTGGGATCATCACACTTGTGCCAAGTACTAATATGTAATTCTGAAATGCTAACAAGATGGTTTCGGCTGCAGACGAGAATTCAATAACTCGCATAAGCATACAATGGCAACACAATGTTAAACGCCATAATCGGTGAATCTTATTCTAACTAAAACTAAAAGAGAAGAATCCTGTATTGGAATTTTGCATTCTACAATTTCCAGGAAATAATTCTCAAAATTTCATTACTTAACATAGTTACCAGGAAGACCTGAAAAGCTAAGATTTGAGTTTCAGAGTATTTTGTCTTCATGAACTCAATCCTTGCCAACTAAAGGACTTCAAAAGTTGTTTCATTATTCTTATACTTTATGTTTCACCAATACTTGTCACACAACAATTGGCAAAAATTTGAGAAGCCAGGTTTTTCAACTCTTTAGCACTTTAATTTTGCCACACAAGAAAACAAATAATACATCTTGAAATAAATGATATTGCATAAAGAAGGAAATGTTGTCTTTCCTTCGTTGAGTCACTCTAATGCTTCAAATTAACATCCACAATCTCCGGCTTTACTAGAGAATTTGAGAATAATTCAAAGATGACAGAAAGATTAAAAAATTATTGGCATTCATAGATCATCATCCTCTCTAGTAACTTCCTTTCATTACTCTGTTCTATGCACAAAAACAGTTCTCCACATTCTTGATTGCCACGTCCCAAAGTCCTTTTCCCATTCAAGACCACACATTTTTCCATTTAAAAAAATAATGAACCAGAAATTTTTAGCATGATCCGGTTTAGACAGGATGAACTATATTTTTTCCTAATTATAGTAAAGAAACGCACATCCAAAATTCACACATTTGCACACAAATGTCAGGTGATTCCTCGTAAACGGTTATTAAAAGAAAGTTTCGTAAACAAAATCCACGTTTTCATTTGGTCCATCACTCCCAAAAACAGCTACAACACCAGAAACATAAGTCGTAATTTTTTAAAAAAAATAAAAAATAGAAAACCATAAACCCACAAAGTTATAAAGATGCCAAAACTCACAGAGAAACAATCCACACGACTAAAAACTAAAATAATTAAGCCCCGAAAAAGCTAAAACCTTCAACATTTATCATCTCTTCTCCTACTCACTGTTCATACAACTGAACACCATTCTTGATTATCTTTCAAAAGAAACAACTTTTGTTGACAAAACCCACAAATATGCAGACTTGGAAAAAGAGCAAAGGAATGTATTTCTAAAGTTTTTAGTAATGTGTGAAAAGGAAATGATGCCACATACGCCATGGAGGATTAGAATCAATGCAGTATTCAAGGTCTTGAAGCTGTTCCATGGGAGGGTGTGTAATGTCACCCATTGATAATAACTCTTTCTTCTTTTCCTCCTCCTCAAGAATCAAAGAATAAAACTTGGTTCTTTCAGTCTCTGAGAGGGAGAATATGAAGAAGGCAGAAGGAAGAAACAAGAACAAATTAAATTAAAGCTGAAGCAACAGCAACAGATAAAAAAGTTGAAAAAGTGCAAGTGAAAGAATATGTGTGTGTGTATATAGAACTATAGCAAACAAATATTTGCAAAAAAATAACAAAAATGACACTGTTTGTTGTATTTATTAATATATATCATCAGAATATAATAATCTTTATAAATTTAAATATATATAAACATTCGTTTTGAAAAGATTGAATTTAAGGAATAATTTCTTCCTGCTTGCCCCCCTGAATATTATTTATTTAATTTTACGAAGTGATTTTTTTTAAAAAATATAAACACACAGTACTCGCACTTTTTGTTGACTGCTTCGCCTCCTCTTTTCATGCGACGATAAGCTTAAATTTTTGAATTTGAGCCGAATTAGTTACTGTTTTTCGATTCTTTTTTCGCCACCATTTTCATGAATTATTACCATTTTACCAAACAAATTCAGGTAATCTTTTTTTTTTTTTTTGATTTCCTAATCTAGAAAGTGGAAAAAACTCGATCATTGAGTCAAAACTTCCAGTCTCACAAATTCAGGTAATCTTATGCCACGGTGAATGTCATTTATTGGTTGAAACCTTAGTATAGTAATGTTTGTAGTAAATATTATCTGGAACTCATAAATTACAATTAATGCCAAAATCTGACACAATATTTAGCCTTTTTAATTATTTGTATTGTATTTGTCATAATACCATCCTAGCTTTTTTGTAAAATTTAAAACAAATTTTTTTTTAATATAAAAATCATCTTTTGGAAAGCAGTATCTTGAGGTAATCCATTTTTAAAATAAAATTTTAGAATATTTTCATATATATTAGTTTTTAATATTCATATTTTGCATTACATTCATGTCATGTGTGTCTATCATCACTCATATATATCAGGTCTTGCATTGCAACATTGAAGGCATAGACTATTGTTAGAAGATGGCTTTTGCTTGACTTTTCAATGAATTTTGGTCGTGGGATTGATGCTATTAGTACATCAATTTTTACATTTATCTTTAAAATGACCAAATTTTAATGTATGAATCAAACAATTGTAATATGATGATTATAAATATCAATGCAATGATATAATATTGCTGTATTTTTAGTATTATTCTCATGAGCATCACCTTGACGAGACTCGGGCTCGTTTGTAGACAATTATGTATGGCACACACCCGTAAATTATTACAATGTCTGGAAGTAAAATCACTTATTAATTTTTTCAAAGCTAATAAAAATTTGGAGAATTGATTGTTTTTTAAAAAAACAACTGAGTTCTTCAAATCTAATTTTGGATAGAGCCGATGCAAATTGTATCGAGGGTTTCCTGGTTTAGTACCATCGTCACGATAGATCCAACGATTTCACGAAAAAATTAAAAATTATGTGAGGTCATACATAAACTTCATATATTTGAATAAATGATAACCATTAGATTTATGACGTAGGATCCTATAAACGGGTTTCCTATTTGCTATTTGGACATTGCCTTAATCTAATACCTCAAATCCCAATACAAAATTTTTTTATTAGTGGTATATATATTCAAAATGAAAAATCCTAGCTCGATTGAATCGATCGAATTTTGTTGGCATGTCTCTCAATGGAAATTAATTTCATAGTGTGACGACATTTCCATAATTATCACAACAAAAAGATCGTATAATATCAAATACATCAATAATTTTAAGTTTCATTATTTTATTTTATTCAAACAATTTATAAATAAAACGCCATAACTATAAATTCCTAAAAAAATATTTTTAAATTAGTTTAACCAAATATCATTTATAATATAAAATTTGTCCGAGGGATCGTCTTTCATGGACCAAAAAAAGTTTATTGAGGCAATAATACATTTATTTATTATATTATATCAAAATAAAATTAATGATTATCAGAATATGGACTGTTTCAAGAGCCAAAAAAAAAAAAGTAAATGATGTAGGCAAATATATTTTGGACAATCAATATATTTTCTTATTAATTGTAAAAAATTTATTGTGATTTTCTTTATGATTTTCATTCGAATTCTCGTCGTCTTTTTTAGCAGATTTACCGTATCATAGAATTGATCTACATTAATATAAATTAATTATTACACATATAAAATTTTTATCATATCTCACTTTTTAAATATGATCGCTCATCACTTTATCAAAAATTATAATTGATGATAACAAATATTTTAATTTGGGTCATTTATCTAATTAATATTGTGCTAATCTGATAATTTTCTTAATATACATCTAAGAGTAACGTGGTTCATACGTCATCAAAAAAATTGCAGTTGGCCAAGTCAAGTATATATCCCAATCGTGGAAGTGCACACGTCACCATCACACACACACAATCTCACACAGTGGACGTGTCATGATTGGTGTTATACATACACATATACATACATCCTTCGCCTGTATTTAATTTTTCATTATCTGATCATTAATGCCCGCGCTGATCGATAAGCGTGCTCTCGTTTCTCCAATTTTGATTCTGTTTAATGAAGTTTGGCGGTGGTTTCTGTATTACGGAATGCTGCATCCTGGAATTTTCATGTAATTCCGCTGATGAGTTTCAATTATCGCACGTTTCCTCGGGTATTCATGCATTTGATGTGATTTTTTTTTGGTTGAAAAAATTACTTTATGGTGAATTTGTTGTGAATGTAATTCACTTGATGGAACAGTGGCTGTGGGAAATTTGAGAGAGAAGCTGGGATTAAGGTGTCATTTTGATGGAGAAGGACGATAACGGCCGCTGCATCTTTCCCTTGACGAATCTACAAATTGGGTAGGATTTTCGTTTATTTTGTGTTTTCTTTGGTCTTCGTGACTTCGATTGTCAACGTCTTTGTGTGTGAATGGGAGGTTGCTTCTTCTTTGACGGTGAAACATGCAAAATTCTCTGTACTGACGGTGCGAACGCCTATCCTTGTTTATATTATATTATCTTTTCGAGATGCTTAAGTTGAGTTAGGTGGAAGGATTCGATGCTTGACTTTGTATGTTGTTGTGTACTACTTGTTGAAAGGGTTATGTTTACATTTGCAGAGGTCCTGAGGAATGGACATGCTTGCAGATAGGATTTAGCATTCCCCTCTTTCCGCTCTCAGCAAAAGATAATTAAAAATCGAGATTGAAGTTGGTTTTAGAAATTTAATTGAAAACCATCAATTGCTCTCATTTTAATTTCTCCTTAAATATTAGATCATGAAGTTTTATGGATTATAGATTTTGCTTATTGTTAGCAAAGCATGCAAATAGACGAGCGGACAGGAGCTCTAAAACCAACTTCAATTTCGGTGTCGTCCTTTTAAAGTTGTATCTGTGTTTCCTCTCCAGTTTGTTATTGTGTGGGAAGAGTAATGAGAGATACTGCCCTTACGCAGGATATTGTTAAGTCGTGATTTTGCACGTAGATAGCTGTCACAAGGAATGATTTCGAAATGGGAAAGTTTTAAAACTCCTAACTTGCTTTGAGATAGTTTTTTAATTGAAACCGACTGCATTGTTAACAAGTAAATGAGTGAAGTCACGACAAGAGATAAGAATGTAAATTTTTCTATCCTACTCAATCTAAGATCATTTGTAAGTGTTCGGAGCAATTGCTTAGATGAAACCTTTAATTTCTATATGTTTAAGAGTGGCAAAAAGTTTTGGGAAATTTGGATCGGTATTGGGTCACTTTACATGGGCCACGTGGTTCAGGGGTTTATATGCTATGAGACAGTTTCCAGAATCGTGTTATCTTTGGAAGATTTTCCATTTCTTGGAAACAATCTGCTCTCGATGCTAAAATTAATGCTGAACTTGAATTAGGAAAAATAAAATACCAGGAGGTTATGGAAGTCTGAAAAGTACCAGGAGGTTATGGAAGTTTGATAACTGTCATATGTTTTTTTCCCTGGGATGGATTGGCATTTTAGATCCGATTCCAAGTTCAGTGGATAATGTGTGCACTATCTGAATTTCATGCTAAGCATATTTTCTCTGTTTTCCTGCACGTGCTCAGTTCTGTATAATTCAACATGCTTAAATGTTTTTTTGTTAATTAAATTGTTTAATTATATATGACCATAAAAATTATCTTTAATTTTTTTCTGAATCATTCTCACGTCTTCAAGCACCTAGAGATAAGTATTCTTATGTTGGATTTTAAGTTTGATTGCCAACTATAACTTTTTTTCAGGGATTTGCAGTCCTACCTTTCACATCTCAGCTTATTTCTGGCCCCTGAAAGCAGAAAAGTGTATATTTTGGTGGACAACCGACCTTGGTTGAAAGACCTTGCTTCGAAGCCAACACATTTGTGGCAGTTGATGGTCACCAAGGTTTCTAAACATTTGTCTGTTTTGAGAAAAATTTAACCTTAAACTTTTATCACATACAAGTTTTAGAAGAAGTTTGTTCGGATATTGTTCAGTCCAGATTGTCGCCCTTTGCAAACACTAGAGGGGGGAAGGAGAGAAAAATGACCGGGGAACTTTTAGAGTCGCCAACTTCTTCCACGTCGAACACAGAAAAGTCGCGGAACTTCAAAAGATGGTTCTCATTAATTAATACCGTAACACAATCACAGAAGAGAGCTATGTTACCTGTAAAGAAGCTGAGGAACTCTTTGATAGCAAACAGCAAGTTGCATAGAACCTTGTACGGCTTTATTGTATTCGAGGTTTCATGGAACGATGTACGTGGTATAAATTATTTGAATGAGCTACAGGTATCAGTGATCAAGTTATACATGTGAAGTGTTTGCCTTGCAGTGTAGATTTTGAGTTTTGATATTGAGGCATGTTTTGTTCAGACCGACACATCACTTGCCATAGAGGCTAAAGTGATGAGAAGATGGGAGTTTGACAGTATAACACAAGCTGTGAAGTGCATATCTTCGTGGTTCCATGGAACAATGAGTGAACATATTTTGTTGAATGATTATTTGGATGCTGTATCAGGTACGCTTTTCTTAGTGATAACTTTTCATTTCCCTTGTTCACTTTATGCTTAATGTAGAAAACTTCAGGTTGAGCTACCTGTGTGCCCTTACAGTAAGCAGACAAGGATCTTGCATTGGCTTCTGTATAATTATAGATTGTATATTGTTATTTCCCTGTCCAGTTATGCTTTGCAATTTACATATCTTTTATTATTTTTCTGGATTGCACAATATCTTTTTAGATTTTACTGAATTCAGGATTGTTGCAGAGGAGGTTTTCCACGATGCTCGAGAAAGATTTCCAAGGAATACCAAGGCTGATGTTGATGGCAGTATCGGTGATATTAGATGTGCTGGGGATGAATCTCCCTGCGGTTCAAGTAGCAGTTTCAGCATTTATCCAGCAACAACAGACAATAGCACTAACAGATTTCGTACACCCCCTCCTCCTGATGGCCCTTACAAACGAAGGAAAGTGACGAAGTCCATCCTTTTCGACTTTGAGTACGATATATATTGTGAAGAAGAAGATGCTGACACTGTGGAGATATTTTCTCAGACATCTGATGAAAGTGATCACGAAGAGATTAATGGGTCTACCATTTACATGGATGTGTTGATTTTGCTTCGGTTCAATGATCATGATCTCCCTTTCAGGCTAAAGGAGATAATTATGTCGGATTTACGGTTACTTACTCTACTTGAATCAGGGCTTCCATCTTGGGTACTCTTTCTTCAGTCTTACCCAGTATTTTGCCATCTTTATCGCCCATGGATGTGCCCTTTGGCTAGAGCTTTTTATGTGCTGATTTCAATTGTGACCGTCCTGATTGGATTCTATGATTTGTACAAAAATGTGCCTCTGCTAAAATCAACAGCATCTCATTTGTTTGGGCCCCTTTTTGATTGGATTGAAACATGGGAAATGATTTCAAGAATTAAGTACTTGGGAACAATGTTATTTTTTCATAATTTTCAGAAGGCTGTTAAGTGGTTTCTCATGGTTATGCGAGCTGTGCGGTCATTTCTTTCTGTTTTTACAGAACCAATGACTGGACCTTTTTCTGAGTTCTTGGATTTATTCCTTCCTCTCTGGAGTGTGTTTGTAGAAATGGTGGAGAGTACCTTCTCCGTGACTTGGATGATTGTTGAGTCTTCTTTCACAATGATAGGCGATATTATAGAGATTCTACTGCTGCCAATATGGTATCTCTTAGTGGCGCTATGGAATGTTGGTAAGTAAACTGTTTGGCTCGACTCTTGAGACAAATACGTCATAAATACTCCTTTTGGATGCAGTGTTTGATTATGTCCGATATCTTAATTTGTATGTATTGTATTGATTGCAGCAACTTCTATTTTGTACCCTATTTTCTGGATTTTGGGGGAAATTCTTTACGCTCCATTTCGGCTGGTTCTTGGATTCTGTAGCCTTTTGACGATTTTATGTACATGTATGTATGAAATGGTTGGCGATATATGGCTGTTTGTGAGCAGCATCTTTCAGTTTAGCAGAGACGTTGAGTCAACAGTTAGCTCGTATGAGGTTTCAATGTTCCGTTCTCTCTGGAATGACCTTTTCTCCCAGGTTATTTATTGTAAAATCTCACCAGCTAATTACAGTCACATGTATGTTTGCTTACTCACTTATTTTTTCGTTGCAGATTTTTCGTGCTCTGCGAAGTATTCTTAACGGTTTAGTGGTCTTCTTCACTGCATGCAACAGACATCGCCTAAGGTATGATTTCAGTGTATTGGCTATCAGCAATTTCCAGTTATAGACATCTTTGTTACTCAGTTTGTAGACAGTACCTTAATGGCTTTCTGAAAATTATGAATGTCATGGAAGGTGGAGGCACTTAAAGGTTTTTAGATCCCATAATAGTCCATTCAAGGCAGCAACAACACTTGATAATGATGATGGCCACATATATAAAATTATCATCTTAACTTTGTGCCAGAAGGTGATGTGATGAATGGCTAATGTGGAGAGTGGTTCGTTCTTATGGCTCATCTTGGTGAAATTAAAAGCTAAAACACCATTGAGATTCCTTACCCCAAACAAAAAAACATTGAGATTGTTAGGTGTGTGGGGGAGAAGGTTAAAATAAAGTAAGTATTCCCCGAAAGAGCCTACAAGTATCATGTACTAGGCATTCTAGCCATATGTGGGAGGGGCATAGATCATCTAGAAAGGTTGACTTGGCTTTCCGTTTTAGACACCCTAAATGATGCAGTCAAATAGATATGTTGTCTTATTGCTGATACTTCTGTTTTTTAGTGCATTGTTGTTCAACTTAAGCAAATAAGTTATCATGATAAAGGACATGTTTCATCTTAAAGTCACGTAGAGAGTTTGTTCGTGCTACGATAAATCAATCTGTGGTGCTATAATGAGTTGTAACTTCTTTTTTGTTGGTGTTTGATTATTTTAATAGGTAAGTTGAGTCGAAATAGCTCTAGCTTTTAGGATAGCGAACAGCTTTTTTGTTATTTCTCTATATGCAGATTAACTTCCATAACTTTTCCGTTCCTGGATTTATTCTACTCTTTTTTATCTTTGTCGATGACCTCATTCTAAACTTGTCTCAAATGGATTTTATAACAGCATCTATAATCATGGCATGGAATTCATCCAAAAGTTGTCTCGTGCTTCCAAAAAAGCACGGCGTGATGAAAAATGTTCCAACCAAAGGACTTCTAAAGCTCAAACAACTGTAAGTATTTTTGTGATATGTGATCATTTTTTTAAAAAATTTCATGGGAGGGGTTCGTCACAAAACACAACCCCCACCAAAAACTCTTACGTTGGCATACAAGCACCCTACTGGATTTCTATCTGATGGACGACCTCCAAATATTTTTAGTTGACTCCTATCCGCATTTGAATGACCGAGTAGACATTTAGCCATCTGACAAATTAAATTTCCCCTGTGCTTCTCTTTTTTACAGCCTAGAGGTTGGAAACCTACTCAGCACAAAATGAAGTCCAAGTAGTTTAATTGACTCACACAAAGGTTTTTAAAGGGATAGACAGACATTCACACCGGCTAATATCATATGTATATATGAGTGGCTGCACCCCAAAGATATGCAGCCGGGCAGCGATGAATACGCATAGTAGATTACAGAAATGTATTTTTATCATTCAACTTCTCAATCCCTGGTGTCGTTGTCAAGGTTTCTTCGACCGGGTGTAGAAATTTCATGATACCTTTAGGCTTCTCTCTTCATCCCTCTCATTCGCATCATTTTTATTGACGAGTGAATGTGTTCATTGTCATGTATATATTCTTGGTCGTCTATTCATCCCTCTCATACTTGGCCGTTGGAGACATTTCTATGTAGGCATCTTAATACTTGTATAGATGGGATGTCATGTGTATAAATGTATGTCATCTCTTCATCCCTCTCACACGCAGTTTCTGTATAATCAATCCTCTTTCTTGGGGTTTGACATTTGGTTTATGCATTTAGGCCCAGTTTGGTAGGTAATACTAAAGTTAGATACACTGTTAATAATTTGTTTGCTTTGGTTTTGGAACTTGTTACTGACTATTAGTTTGACAACATTCATTGTTTCCGTGGGAGTGTAAATCCAGTCATATAATGTGGATAAAAACTATCCGACAACCCCAGAAAGTGAAAATGATCGAAATACCCCTGACTTAAAAAATCAAATTTGCAAATGTGTCTTCTTTACGTCATTCTCCTCATTTCTTCTATGTCGATTCTTCCCACTGACCGCTGCTGAAGAAATACGAATACGTCATGGGAGTAAGAAATCCACATTTCTATTACAGATCTGAAGAACTTGCAAGATTAATCGAAGGTAAAACTCGATAAATTACCTTTTAACCTACGTGTGATTAATGACGTCAGATCTGTTAATTTACGCCTTCGAGAGTAGATTTGTGAGCGATTTATGTTCTTCTGTTTTCGATTTGTAGTATGAATCTGTGGTAGAAAAGAATAATGTTTTGTTCTCGTTTGTTTGTTGTGTTATTGTAATGTATTGACTTTTTTTATTGGTTAACAAATCCAATGAAATTTGGCTCGTCCTAAAAGATAGTACTTGTTCGTTGTCATTTTTCTTTGGGTAACATGTATCCTATTTTTGTGTTTATATAATGATGCTGTACAGAAATTTTAATTTTTTTAACAATATTTGTAAGATTTGTTAATTTATGTATTGGTTTGATCTAACATTTTTTTATACTTGGTAAGTAATTGTGCGAAATGGACCGTAGACGTCATAACATTAGAATTTTCTTGCTGCTACACCAACTGATGATCCGTACAATTTTAATGGTGTGTCTGTTAACTCGACATCGCACGAAAGTACTCACCGAACGACGTCGTCAACAACGTAGAACGTCAGCTTCGTACAACATGTCGGGAAGAATGAATGCTCAAATGAACCATTTAAGAAGAATTATTGAAACCGGAGATGTTCAATGTGTGGTTAATTTGAGGATGAACAGAAATACATTTGCACAACTATGTTACTTGTTAACTCATGTCGGCGGGCTGCATCATTCTAGATATGTTAGGATTGAAGAAAAGGTGGTTATGTTTTTGTCCATTTTGGCGCATCATAAAAAAAACCGAGTGATCGGTCATGATTACATACGAAGCGGTCAGACAATCAGCACACATTTCCATGAAGTCTTGGGATCAGTACTGAAGCTATATAGTATACTGCTTGTCAAACCTTCCCCTGTCGATGAAACCTGCACCGATGAGACATGGAAATGGTTCAAGGTAATAGGAAAATTTGATGAATGCTACTTATTACAAATTCCATTTATAATGTACTATGTACAATAACTTTTGTAGGAGACATCCTGATACATATTACTCATAATTTTCTAACTTATTTTACAGGGTTGTGTAGGTGCGTTGGATGGTACATATATAAATGTGAATGTTCTTATTTTAGAGAAGGGAAAGTACAGAACCAGAAAAAGAACCATAGCAGTGAATGTTTTGGGAGTCTGCAACCGAGATATGAACTTCATATATGCGCTTTGTGGGTGGGAAGGATCGGCAGCGGATGCTCGAGTTCTTCGTGATGCATTATCACGTCATGACGGACTTAAAGTTGAAAGAGGTTAAAATATTGTGCAATATAGTCATATTATTTCACCATTCTCTGTTACTGGATTCCTTTTGCATTAGTGTTTTGAATTGAAATTTGCTAACGAAATGTATGAATTCGATGGTAGGTTGTTACTATTTGTGCGACAATGGATATGCAAACGTCAAGGGATTCTTGAACATGAAAGTAAAGAAAAGTAAAAATTAAACAAGTGCTCATAATTAAATCAAAAACCGTGAACAAAGCCACATAAATAACTCCACATAAAACATGTTCGTAGAACTTGCACACAACACATATGTCTCACTCATCAAAATTTATGCAAGTACATGTCATAAAGTTGGATGAAACACTTTTAACACACCACTACATACTTAAAAACGCAATTTCTCAGGATCTCAAGACAAGGGCTATAACCAGGAGGATAAGAACGCAGATCAACGCACATATGAACCCAAAACAACAACAAACATGATCACGTGAATAAGGTGTGATCTTCAATCCATGATTCGGTAACTCATATCTTGTACTTGACATGCCACGTTCCATTTCATAAGATTGGTTGCTGGCACGTGGATGAGCTTCCTTCGAACGACGAGCGTATGGCCCAGATGATGAGTCCATTGACTCCTACTTACAAAACATTGGGGTACTAGTATGACATGAATGATCTTCAAAATTATTTGAGTGGTTCTTAGAATTATACGACTGTTCCTCGGTGGGTGTTACGTTCCTTCCATGGTACTCAAGGTATCAAGAGAAACTTTTACGATGTTTCAGACCCGCTGGACATATATAGTAATAGTGCCCAAGACGAGTCGAGTAATCCCCAACTTTCCGTAATATCATTTCCCCGTTTCCACAATCGCACTGTGGTGGTGTCTTCAATTCCATGATATCTATAAATAAGTACCTTACTTTTTAAACCTTCGCACACAGATTCACGAGCACTAATTATGTTGGATTAATTATTCAAGTGACGTATTTGTACATCTATGTTGTAATTACTACAGATTCACGAGAACTAATTATGTTGGATTAGTTATTCAAGTGACGTATCTGTACATCTATGTTGTAATTACTGTTTGAAGAAATTACTGGATTTGAGAACATACTAGAAAAATTTTCGACTTCAAATAATGAATCTTTTATGTAGTTTCATAATAACATTATAATAAAAAAAATTCGATGATTGAGTAATCAATTACACAAGAACCCTAAACCCCAACACAAAATAAAACTTAAGACAGATACACATAAAAAAAACACTTCGCTGACTCAAACTATTATAAATTGGTTTCTGTTAAACTTGGAATTAAAAGATAAATTGAATAAGAATTTCGAAAATTACTCACAATTACTTTTCTTCAGAGCTTGCTCTTGCTCTCTTCCACTGGATCTAACGTTTTTTGTAGGTTACTATCTGATCTCACCTGTTGACAAAAGAAAAATAAACTAAGAAATACATGATCAAGGTCTATGTTACCTCTTCGCTTCAGGTCTTTGACGGATCTCGCTTCAGATTTGAATCTTCAGGGACGAAGAAAGGTGAGAGGGTTAGCAATTGCTCTGTGAGTTATCGGAAGACACGATGTTGCTTTGGGGAGGAAATCACTTTTGGTTTAGAAATGCAATATTAAAATGAAGGGTATTTTGGTCAATAATGCATTTATCATGATTTTATCCATCTCACTTATTTCACACCATACATGATATTATACATCTCTCAAATTATTAATCTTATCATATCAAGCATTTATCAATCAAATTATTAATCATTCAATTATCACATCCTACATACCAAGCGAACCCTTAGAATATTGGAATACTGATTATTGTATTGGTTAATTTAGTACTCTTTTATGGGGAGGTCTACTGTAGTTGTATCTTATCACTTTTTACCAAATTTTAATGGAGTTTTCATTTTAAAAAAAAAATCATCTTTTTTGGTGGGTATGCACCAGATAACTTCATGAGACTTGTGCATTGTTGGCTTCTGTATATATAATCAATCATCTTTCACAGACGAATTTCTATGATCGAGTAAATAATTCTACAAATGAATAAATAATTCCACAAAATAAAAATTCGTTTTACGAACAAATGATATCGACTCTACCAACTATTTAAGTAGTTTTACAAAAGAACGAAGGATGTTAATTGATATGTCCTAAGACGGAAAGATGGCTCGAGCAATTATGATTTACTCAAAAACCTAAATAGATTTAAATACAAAGTTTTAAAAATTGAATAATATTTCGATTAAAATACTAATTTGACGTCTCAAAGTTGACGTGGCATTGTCCCATTGGCTGAGCAGACGTAGCAAGAGAACAGAATAACACAGCCCAAAATCATGTCCCGATTTCATTTCGCGAGCTATCAACAGAAGCCAACAATGCATAAATCGATATTGATTCAACTGCTACTGTTTTCTGTAGTGGAGCTGATCGCAAATGGCGTTTATGGATTGTACGGGCCTTCGTCCCCCGTTCTTCAGTTGAACCCTAACAATTTCAACTCCAAGGTATAGAGTATGCTCTGATTTCCCCGTGCTTTGGTATGTCCGGAATCGTGTGTTTGTGATATATTGATGATACGATAGCTTAGTCGACTTCTGGATTTTAGGGCCACTTCGTCGTGATATTAGTTTATGTCAATGGAATTAAGGAGTTTGGACTTCAGGGTGAAGGGTTTTGTGTTGAATTTTGGAGTTCTTCATTATCGACAAAATGTGATTAAAATGACGGATCGTATGCGAAAATTGAAGGATTTAAATTCCTCTGGTGTCAATTTACTCGAATTCTTTTGATCCGCATACGATTTGATCAGGCAACTGCTTGTCATTTTTCATTTTCATTTACGCTTTGTTGGTTTTTTCTCAGACCTTTCCAAAATTCGATCGTTAGGTTGTTCTATCCAGTTTTTCTATCGATCAGCGACCTTGTGTATTAAACTTTCGTGATTTCTTGGTATAAATGTAATGCAGGTTGTAAATTCAAATGGCGTTGTATTGGTTGAGTTCTTCGCACCTTGGTGCGGTCATTGTCAAGCGTTGACACCAACTTGGGAGAAGGCAGCTAGTGTCTTGAAAGGTGTAGCAACTGTGGCCGCTCTAGATGCTGATGCTCACAAGTCACTTGCGCAGGTGCCTTCTTGTTGAGTATGGTGGTCTTTATGCTAGTGACTAATTTAAAGAAATTCAGCTAATGAGGAACTATATTTCTCCTTGTCAGTAAAGGTCAATTTTTTAAAAAAGAAAAAGTTGAGTATGGTGTCTATAAGGAGCATTTCAGTGTTCGTATGCTGGGAAAATATGTCATGCTACTTCCAAACCATAATAATCATACTCGTAGTGCTAGGCTATGAAGCAAATGAGACCACATTTTGTTATTTTCCAACTTGCTATCTGATCTTGGCCATTCTGGCTGAATAAGCTACACGATTTTCAATGACGTTTTGTCATTATGTGCATTGAAGATGAAACCTCTTATGTTTTGTTTCTCTAGGTCTTTTCCTGAGTAATTTCTGCTAACTATGTTAATTTTCAACATCGATTGCTGATTATTATATCTTGGTCTCACTAAAGCAACATAAATTAGCCTGGTTTTCTCTGATGTTGTGATCTTTCATCCTCCATGTGTTCTGAAGGAATATGGAATTAGAGGTTTTCCAACCATAAAGGTCTTTGCCCCGGGGAAACCCCCTGTAGATTACCAAGGAGCTCGGGATGTCAAGCCCATTGCAGAATTTGCACTGCAGCAGGTAAAAGTGACTCTTGGAACTAATGATTTTAATATTAATTTTAGTATTTAAGCAGTATAACGCCATCGGCATGGAAGAATCCACAGGGAAAATACCATGAATAATTGTTTCTCCACCGCCACCTGCTATTTGAACTAAATTTGCAAGATAATCATGTAAATTTTCAGGAGTCAAGGTTGTGATATTTTTACGATATTCGATTTTAATACAGATCAAAGCGCTTTTGAAGGAACGCCTGAATGAGAAGTCAACAGGGGGATCAAGTCAAAAGTCAGAACCCAGTGAGTCAGTCGAACTGAATTCACGTAATTTTGACGAATTGGTACTTAAAAGCAAAGAACTATGGATTGTGGAGTTCTTTGCCCCTTGGTAAGTCAATCCATTTAAGCTGGTAGGTTTATTGGCTATGTCAAATTCCTGTCCTAGTACACACTTGACTGGCAAAAAAACTATATTCCTATAGCTATGTGCTGCATCATATTGGAGTATGTTCCTTGTCATTTATTTTTAGGAATCAGTTGTTCTTATACTGATGTTTCTCACCCTTGTGGTTAAAGTTAATGAGTAAGTCTCATGCGAGATAGTCTCCGTGAGACGCGCGGTTCGTACTTGCAGTGAAAAGTAATACTTTTGACATAAAAATTAATATTTTTTATGGCACTGTTCGGGTCAGAGATCAGTATCACAAAATTGAACTGTGAAACGGGTTCAATGGAGTTTTTGTGAAAGTTAATTGCTATTATACTGTTATGAATCTCTTGAGTCAGAACTGTTTTGGCTTGTGATCTATTCTCTTACCATGAAGGTGTGGACACTGCAAGAAGCTTGCTCCCGAGTGGAAGAAAGCAGCCAGTAATCTCAGGGGCCAAGTGAAATTGGGTCATGTGGACTGTGATGCAGAGAAGGTAAGCATCAAGACACTACTCACTTGTGACATTGTTTGTGTCATACTCGTTTCATATTTAAGTTAAAGATCATTGCAATGCTGTTGATTGCCACATATTCGCTTTCATATTTAAGTTAAAGATCATCACACTGTTGTTGATTACACTCCCTATATTGGCCATTGATTATATCTAGGTTTTACTTTTTCAAAATCTGGAATTTGTGATTAGTAGATTATTTATCTAAAGGTTTGAATTTTGGAAGGTAAACTTTGGTAAGATTTTACTGGGGTGCTCGTAATTTCAGTATAGTAATTCAAGATCTATATCTATTTTTCAAAATACAACAAGCAGCAATTAGGGCTCAAAGCATAAATCATGAACACTACAAGCATATCCAATCAACGTAATAAGTAGAAAAATGATATTTTATGTATTTCTCCTTAATTTGTAGCATTTACTGGGGTGCTCGTAATTTCAGTATAGTAATTCAAGATCTATATCTATTTTTCAAAATACAACAAGCAGCAATTAGGGCTCAAAGCATAAATCATGAACAGTACAAGCATATCCAATCAACGTAATAAGTAGAAAAATAATATTTTATGTATTTCTCCTTAATTTGTAGCATTTGATATTAGTTCTCAGATGAATTTAAGACCACATCAAACGTTACGTGTGCCTGTGAAAGACACTCTTAAGCCCATCAATCCATTTGGCATCCATGAACCTAATGTTTGGATGTAGCCGACTTGAATGTTATGGTTTGTTTTGTATATCCTTAATATCAATTATCATAAGTCAGTTAATCACTGTAGCTGGTCATCCTTAATCGCCATAGCCAGCAATGTACTTGTAGATTTGTGCTCATTCTTGAGGCATTATCAATCATTGTTGTAATTAGGGACTATGGTAAAGAAAATTCAATTCCGACTTGCAAATGTTACAAGTCATTAAGCAGCACATCTCTAACCTGTAAGAGTTTCCAGTCTTTGATGAGCAGATATAATGTACAAGGATTTCCAACAATCTTGGTGTTCGGTGCTGACAAAGACAGCCCCTTCCCATATGAAGGTGCAAGATCAGCCCCTGCAATTGAATCCTTTGCCTTGGAGCAGCTGGAAGCAAATGCCGCTCCTCCTGAAGTGACTGAATTGATTAGTCCGGTATGTCCCTGTCCCTAAACATTTTCCATTTTTTCATTCCTTTTCTGTTCATGTTACTTAACAACTTCAATATTATCCTCTTTAGGATGTTATGGAAGAGAAATGTGGCTCGGCTGCCATCTGCTTTGTTGCCTTCCTCCCTGACATACTGGATTCCAAAGCTGACGGTAGAAATAAGTACCTTGAGCTTTTGTTATCAGTCGCAGAGAAATTTAGAAAGAGCCCTTACAGGCAAGAAAATACCTTTCTATGTTTCATTGAAGAAAGCATCAGAAGTATGTCCGAAACTTGTGGCTTATTGCAAACTTAACCAAGACTAGAGTTTTTACTGATGCTGCAGTTATGTTTGGGCTGCTTCCGGTAAGCAGCCAGATCTTGAGAAGCATGTTGGAGTTGGTGGCTATGGATACCCAGCTATGGTAGCCCTGAATCTAAAGAAGAAAGCATATGCTCCACTGAAAAGTGCATTCGAGCGCGACCATATTACGTAAGCATTTGTTGAATCCATTATCCACTCTATTTCCTCGCTCCTGTGAACTGGGTTTTATGTTCATTCGTTTTCTCAGAGAGTTTGTCAAAGAAGCTGGACGTGGTGGAAAGGGCAATCTGCCCATGCAAGGTGACCCGACAATTGTGAAGACCGAAGCATGGGATGGCAAAGATGGGGAAGTTATTGAAGAAGATGAATTCTCCCTCGAAGAACTGATGGGCACTGATAATTAAATACCTCAAAAATGCAATTTTTGATAAAAACCTGTTTGGTGATGTGAGATGTAGTATGTATCGAACTTGCTGTGAGTCAGTCGGCGAATTGCCATTAAAAACTCGTCAAGCTTTAGTCATAACAGATTTTTCCTCTACAAAAGGAAAGGTTCCTTTATTCCCTTCTAAAGCAATTCGACCACATTATACTTGGCTTGTCCACAAATATATAGACACACGCACACAAACAGGGTACACTCGCTGGATCAAAGATTGGAATCTGATAGTTATGAGTATCATATCTTAGTTCGCAAAATTTATATTGTTTTTCAACTCTTGTAAAGCTATAACGATCAAGCAATATATCACAAGAATTTGACATAAAACACATATATAATTTATAACAATCCAACACTAATAAACTCACCCGTTCAAAATTTAGATTGACTAACATATATGTACAATATAATATTCCAACAAAATNTATCTGATAATCTGACCGAGACTTGAACAAAATACTTGTTTTCTGCTATATAATTCAAATCAAACCAAGAACTTGTACAAAGCTGTCTTAACCACATGATCGGATACTATTTGGTTTGCTCGCTCGGTTGGATGAAATGCATCCCAAAATACGTATTTATTTGCATCCCTACATGTAAAAGGATTACGTTCATTACATGCATACCCCATCTCGAACATCCCCGTAGCGCAACATCCCACTCCAGATACATCGAACCCTGCGTATCGTCACACAAACTACATGTAACAAAATATTTATAAATCGGGTCGAATTTGAAATTGATATGATTCATTTATTAGGTTGGAGAAGGACTAGGTCCTAAAACAAATCAAGTGGCAAAAAACATACCATATAAGGAAGGTCTTTTAACCATTTGTAGAAGAATGTAATAGGGATTGGAGAAGACAAGGTCCACCCCAACTAGTTCTTGGGTTAGGTTCGACACCAGACCTCTCAGCTTGTCATTGAAACTCATGGCTACTATGTTGTAGGAGTAAACACAATCGTTGGTGTTTGCGAAATTTCGTGCTCGTTCCAACGGCATGCAACCCATCGGGGGAAGGCCTCCGAGGGAGATCTTACGAGCCCCGAGGTTGTAAAGGTTGATGGTGAAATTCTTGGCGATCCCGATTAGAAATTGTTGGTACTGATCGATGGTGTACTGCGATCGTCTTCTTGGTGGGAATGCGTAGTAATTCTCCAAGAAATCGTTGGTCCCTATACTCATAATGTACAATGCCTCACCAATAGTTTGATTAGCTTTCTCTTCTCCAAGATAGGCTCGTAGTTTCGTTTGGTAATCTTTGTAGTATTCCAACTCCTTCCACAAAGGTATCACACCCTGAAATTTTTATCAACGTTACGTTGGCAACATAAATATGCATGGGAGAGTTAAGTCGAGAGGTTAGAACATATCTAAACACTAAGAAAAAAACATTTGTACAATTAATTACCAACACATCCGAAGTAGCAGTATCATATCCAGTCCCAGCTGAAGCAAAAGTGACACCAACAGCAAAATCTGAGATATTATACGCAGGGTCCAAGTATGCAGGAACAAGCGACTTCAGGCCAATAGCCTCGGATATGAAATCGGTCGGAATCCGGCCATTCGAGAACCTTCCCGTGGGTCGTCCACCCGTGAAATCACGCCCGTACGGCTCGAAATTGCTTCGAGCAATCGTCGGGAGCTGGTTATTGTTGCCCGCATCGACCGAGGAGTCTCCGAACACGATAATTGCCGGGATTTTGGCACTCGTGCTACTCTTCGATAGTAAGAGCAGCAACCACAGTAACACTAACACGTATGGTCCCATTACGTTTTTCGATCTAGCTAGTTTCTTTTGTTGGTTNCGGTAATATATAATTAATGACAGTGCTGTTGAGCTGCATTCGTTCGGAATTCAATTGCCTTAAGTGTGGGTAAAGTTAGTTCGATTTTGTTCATGTGAATATATAGCTGCTTTCATTTCCGTGTATATGGGGTAATTTTCAAGCCTTTGGAGCAATAAATACATATATACTTTAATTTCATGTCAAAGACAAATAATTTTCATAATTCATTTCGATTTTTAAACCGACCATTATTGATCAGATATCTCTATTTACAAATATTTGTAAAAAAATAAAAATAAAATTTGACACGAAAATGATTCCAAATTTCTAAAATGGGTGGGACGTGGACAATAATTTGAAAATTTTTTATGGTTTGTAATTTATTATTATGACATTTTTTTTCTGCTGGCCAACTACCCACCGAAAAGTAGGAAGAAATATGCAATAATTATAAGAAAGAAACTAGCTAGGGAGGTCGATGTAAGAAAAGCTAAAGGTTTGACTAAAAGTTCAACGAGAATGGAGGTGCTGCTTTATTCCCTACACTGCAGACTTTTCATTAATTTCATTGTCGTGTGATAAACTCGATGCTACCGAGTAGTGTGTATCCACTTGCATATTTCTTTCCTTTCAATTTTAGTTATTTTTTTTTATTAGAATGTTGAAATTATGAAAAATTACAAAATTAAGACGATAAATTAACGACAACATGATATAAAATGAAAAACATATAAGTTATAAAATAAAAAATATAATGTTTTCGTATTTATTTATATGTGAAATTTTTATTTTTTTTCTTGTTTTTTTTTTTTCAAAGAAAGTAGTAGCTAGTTTTTTTTATATAATCATCAAATCTTTCGATACAAGCTCAAGTTTTCGCATGCAATTCAAAGCCAAACGGTTTTTAAGCCATTACTGTTCACATGGTCTTTAACAAATCTAAATAATTGGTGGTTGCAATTAATTTACCCATTCTAGTACACATGCGATTATTATTAAAAAAATTGCAATTTTAATTATTTAAGTTGATTGGTTTTGAGTTCAGTCGTATAACTTTTCATAATTTGATTTTCATTTAGTAACTTGGATTTACTTTTTGTTTTTGTCTGAAACTACTAAATCCATGAAATATGATTTATTTGACACTGATTCTCTTTTACGTGATTCATGTGATAAAAATAAAACTATATTACATACACTACAACTTATCTAAAAAGAATGAAAGAAAACGACTAGCTTTTTCCTTTCATTTTGAAGTATTGGAAGTTATGTCAAATAAACTGCATTCGATAAATTTAGTGGTTTCGGTAAAAAAAAAAAGAAGATCAAAGCAAAAAAAAAAAACTTTCAAATTATTGGATGAAAACCAAACCTCGACAAATGAAATGAATAAAACTAAAACATACCAACTTCCATAACTAAAATTATACTTTTTCAATTATTATTATATTTGCAATTATACATACAGGTATGGATGTGCACTTTATATATTTTATTATGATTATAGCAACATACGCACGTAAAAACCTTTAGTTATCGAGGGATTTATTTTCTTTACTCCTGTTCGTTTAAAAGTATATCTTTCATAATTTAATACTAGATTATAGATAATACAGACAACAAAAATTCAAAATAATGCCGCAAACATCTCCAATATTATATGACAAAAACTTGTGTGAGACGGTCTCACGAGTCGTATTTTGTGAGACGAATCTCTTATTTGGGTCATCTATGAAAAATATTACTTTTTATTGTGAATATCGGTAGGATTTACCCGTCTCACAGATAAAGATTCGTGAGACCATCTCACAAGAGACCTTCTCATATTGTATAGTAGGTAGACTAGTAGTAGTGCTAGAAACTATGGGTGGTATTCTTGTTTTTGTTTTTTTGTTTTTTGTTTTTGGGTATCTTGTTTGTTAATTGATTTGGCAAAAACAAATGTGAAGAAATTGCCATAATACTTAAAGTTGAGAAGCACAAAGAGAATTCTAAACTTGTTTCCTCAACAACTTATAAATTAAGCCAAATTTGATCTTGCTTAGCTTGGTAAAATAAATCAACATTTATAAAAATTGATGCAAAGAATTCTGGATTAAGTAATCCACAATAATCCGACTAGTTTGTTGTGTCGGATGGAAAGAATCCCAAAAGACATATTTGTTTGCATCTCGACATGTAAAGGGATTCAATTCATCGCACAAGTATCCCATCTCAAACATTCCCGTAGCACAGCATGCAACTGAAGATACTTCAAACCCTGCACCATTGACGCACGACGGGTAGGCGCAATTGCGGATTTTCTCGTAAAAAAAATGCAATAGCAAAAAATAGGTGGAATATACTTACCAAATGAAGAAGGGTTTCTTATCATTTGCAAGAATACTCCATAAGGATCAGAGAAAACAACCCTAATCCCCTCCATCTCTTCATTCATCCTATCTACCAAACCATTCAATTTGGCATTGAAACGTAAAGCAACTACATTGTATCCATTCATACACCCTTCCCCATTCCCATTAACAAGATTCGTAGCCCTCTCCAATGGCAGACAACCCATTGGAGGAAGCCCCGTTAGCGAGATTTTACGTGCCCCCAAAGCGTAAATCTGCTTGACAAATCTCTCCGCAATATCAATGAGGAAGTCTTGGTATTGATCAAGGGTGTATCTGGACCTTGTGTTAGGGAGACTGTAGTAGTTTTCTAGGAAGTCATTTGTTCCTAAGCTGATTAAATATAGAGCCTCTTTGATTATGTATTCGGTTTCTGTGTCTCCTATGTAGGATCTTAGGGCTTCTTGGTAGTCTTTGTAGTACTTCACTTGCTTCCATAGTGGTATCACATTCTGCGGGCATATTTGTCAAATGCATGTATTCCATAATTTGTCAGTTTTCTAAAAGAGTTATGATATATGTAATTTGTTAAGTTACACATTAACTTCAAATGCAATTTAGTTGAAAAAACTTAAAAGAGATGACATTATAAATACTTACAAGTACGTTAGAAGTTGCATTATCAAAACCAGTACCAGCAGAAGCAAAGCAAACTCCGCTCGCAAAATCAGATATATTGTACCAAGGATCCAAGAAAGCAGGCACGTAAGGCTTCAGGCCAAACTTTTCAGAAATAAAGTCCGGCGGTATGCGACCGTTCGAAAACCTCCCAGTCGGCATTCCTCCGTAGAAATCACGGCCATACGGCCGGAAATTGCTCTTCAACACAGTCGATATCCGGTTGTTGTTCCCAGAATCAACGGATGAGTCTCCAAACACAATAATCGCAGGAACCTTTGATACAGCGGTGGGGATGACAGTACTAAAACATGAAGTGAATAACAAAATCAGACATGAAAGTAGTATTACTGTCAAAGACTTCATGTGTTCTGACATTTTTTCGATGGGAAAGTGGTTGTCCATGACGAATATTTATAACTCGGAATACTGTCTGAAAGAGGTTGTTGGATTTAAATTTGTTCAACAGAAGTGAAGATGGCATTGATGAGTGAAGACATGAGATTGGTTCATGCGTCGGCGGGGGTGCAAATGCAGCTGCATGCATGCTCTTGCATATTTAATCAATCCAACTTCCAAATTACAGTCATAAATTTTAAGATTTTCTAGTCTTTTATAAGATTCGTGTTAAACATTTGTCGGGAAATCATTAGTTTCGTTATGTTGGATTAATTTTCTCAGTTACAAGCCAAAAGTATGCAGTGATCTTTAGGGGAAAATTAATTTTTTGTCATTGTATGCTTTTTTATTTTAATTTTTTTTTAATCTTATCGGCCAAGTCATATTTTTAATTTATTAACTTGTAATATTTTTTTGACAATTTTATTTAATTTTTAACTAAGTATAATGACCATCATCATATCAATAATTTGTGATGACGTGTCATCATTTGTCGTCGTTATTCACCATTCCAATGAAAAATAACTAAAATAAAAAAACTGAAAATTAATGGATTAGCCTGTACATCGACTAACATCATGACAAAAAATAGAAAACCCATAAGTTACGAGATAAAAAATATAATTTTCGGCTATGCTGAAAACATAAAATTAAAAAATATATATTTTTGTTGATCGAATATTATATAATATTCGTATTTAAAAAATATACTAAAAGAGTCTAGAAGAATAGCCATCTTGTTCATTACAATATTCTTTCACATAATACATTAATGTATATAAGTCGTTGATTTGTCTTATTTTTGTATCTAAGTATATGTTTTCAATACAAGAATTTTAATTATGACTAAATTAAAATAGTTTTCATTTACATTTACAAGTTAATAGTATACTATTTTTAAGTGGTTGTCTATAATTCGAAAACTCTGCCTATTTTCAAACAAGGAAACTGTTGATGAAATTTAAAGAAGGTCCAAAATGTTATATTCAGACGTGTAAAATAATAATCGGGTAAATTTATGCGACCCGTTTCTTATTTTTTATGATGAGCAAACGACGTTGACGTCATGCTAGTTACAAAAATACACTCGGTAAGCCTTGTGCAACAAGCTTATCGGATAATGTTTTGATTTAGATAATCGAAACCATGATCATTGATCAAGCTCTCACATACTCCACCAATTCGACACCCCCTTAGAGCATTATGCAACCTGTTTCACTATTAATGATAGATGTCTCATATTGACTATATTAAATTTTTGGGATTTATATATAAAGACTTGTACAATCATTTCTATTAAATTAGTTAGAGTGAGGTTCACGATGTCTAAGAGGTTTAAGTAAATAGATTTTTAAAAATATATAGAAAATAGCACATTCTCATAGAATTTTGAACGTAATTAATTGCTAGAAAATTCATTATCATGTGTTCCGGGTATTAATCGTACTCTTCGTGGCTGTCACATTGTTCACACCAAAAGAGAGCTAAGAAGAAAATTGTCCAAATCCATATAAACAACTTTCAACTTAATCAAACCGATGTTAGACATCCAACACACCATTCTCACGTTCAGTGAAGTTTGAAATTTACAAGACATTAACGAACGATACCATAAAGACACTCCAATATATAACATTATACATGAGCTCTGCTAATACCATGTCAACGTTGACAATGAAACAGAGATGGGAATAATTCGTTTTTCTATTCAATGTCTGTACAAACAAAGAAGGGAGCAAATGTATACATTTCTATCTGCTAATCGCTACAAACAAAGAAACGTGTCTTTTTATTATTATTAAATTAGAATGCGATGTCTTTACACGTTGAATTTCAACGGCTTCCAATTCTTAGTCGATTTTCATTCAAAAGTCCACAAATTCACAATAATTTTTTTCGTGTAATGGACTACAATCAATGATCAATTACCATAATAAAGTGAATAAAAACATATATTATATAATTTCGGGACTTAATTCAAATGTAAAATGAGCATAATTAACATAAAATATAATCAAATTAACCTACATTAATAGGCTCAATCAATGTGCATGAGTAGATCTTTGATTATATCAATTGCTATATTTTTTGCTACATCGATGCGAATTTCAATTATAGGCTTTACGTGTCACTTTGATACATTACAGTCATATCAGTTTTACATCGTCGGTATATGAAAAAAGACTAAAATTACAAAAAAGTAAATATAACATATTAAATTAGAAATTCGACGATATAAATAACCAAAATCATAAAAAAAAAAAAAACAAACAAACTATTAAATTTACAATTTTCTCAAAAAATTAAGACCGTTTAAACAAATGAATTCTAGAAGTAATACTTAGTTTCACAAACCATGGAAAACTCAATAATTTCTCTCATCCAAGAAATCATGAATGGTTTCCTTCAACCAACAATTCCAGTCCATCAACATCGATCACCGTGAACAAACAAATCCAAAGTATATAATTAAACACAAGAAAAATTGTAGATCATCCTTTCCCTTGTCTAAATCCAAACGAAACTCGAGACACCTACATATATATCTTCTCTTCGCCTGATTAATTGTCTCCGGCTTGAGATGTCGCAGCAGAAACAACGTGGAACATTGCTGGCGATATGCATCGCCGTGTTACTGGTGGCAGGCACATTTGTTGCAGAATGTGGGGCAGAGAAGCCTAAAACAATAAATTTTAGCCATCTGAAGGAATGGTCAAATTCAGGAAAGAAGGTGGTGCCGACACCGGCGAATAACTACACGAGAGGCTGCCAGATGAGCCAAAGGTGCCGCCAGGGCAGGAGGCTGTTGACCACCCAGCCTCTTCCGGATAATTGAGATTTTACTTCTGATGATCAAGTGGTCGAACGTTGTGTGCTAGCACTATTGTTTACAAGAAATATTGCTGATTAAGATATATAATTATTTTACCATAAAAAAGATATGTAATTATTTGATTTTTTTTATTTTTTTACCAAGTATGATGTTTGTATAAAAAATATTGGACTAATATATAATAATAATGGCGTAAAAGCAATAATAATTAGTTGAGTGTTTTTTTTAAATTTCAAATTCTTTTTATAGAATCAAAATTAAGAGTTAGGAGCATAGGTGTTTTTGAGTCACATTTTCTTAAAAAATTCATATGATATTTTGTTTCAATTGTTGGGTGGGATTTACTGCAAATTGATTCATCCAATAGTTTTATATAAAAATCAAACATTAATTGAACCGAAAAAAAATAAAAATAAAAAATCAATGCTTGGTTATAGGATTTGTATGCTGTGGTTTGTACTTTGTAATTACCTGTTGATCTGTTATTTTTATTGCAATTTGTTTTGTCTCCTATTTTCCCATATTTTATAGCTTTCATGTTAATTTTAAATGGAAAATACTTATAATTTATTTGGTCACCTTGCTATTACTCATTGATGTCTTATAACTCATCTGACATCAAAGTTCTAAATTTGAGATAAGGTCTTTCGATACCCAATTGTAACAATCATCCCCCAAACTGTTGCGGTCATGCAAATGTTCCATTTTTTTAAATGAAGGAAAAAAGAGGCCCTAAGATTTTTTGTTTGAGTTCCATTTATGGAATTTATGCCTAGTTTTATTTATTGTTTGTCGTAATTAATTGCAATTAGTTATTATCTGATGATATTATTTGTGAAAGATTGACATTATCAATTATAATTTAATGAACAATTATGAGTATAATAGCTAAAAAAGCGAAACTTCATTTCACGAAGGAAATACATTTTAAAAGGAATAGCATAATCTTCTATAGAAAAGTGTTGGCGACAATTACTCTGAAAAAACCCCATCTCAGTGTTTGACAAGTTAAGAACAAGAAACCCATATGCATATTCAATTAACACAAGCTGAAGTAATCTCATGCATAGGCTTTGGGATCAAGCTTCGTGGCGAGATCGCATACACTCTAGTTCACAAAACTCAACCATAAAATTACCAATGCAATCTCTGCTACATTAAAGCACTTCCCCTAGCTTGACATCTCAGCCACAATGCATCACTCATAGTAGAACACGAATACAATTTTAATCGGGTCGTGATAAAAATCCAAAATGTCAAGATTCAAGAACCGCCCATTGTTATATCATTGACAGCAGGTGTATTTGTGTTGGTGCTCAATGTACTGTCGTTTGAAATGCTCGTCTGAGCCTGCCCCGCTCCAAAGGTAAATTCTTGAGGAGGGGTGTCAAAAGGGGGACGTGAAAAAATTGAAGTCCCGCCAATGTTATTGAAAGTTGTAATTGCTGCAACTGGCGGATCATGAGGCCTTGCAAAGCCAAAGCTTAAGCTTGGCATGGCATTGCTGCTGTTCTCTAACGAACCGAAAATCTTGAGCTCGTACTCCTGTAATTGCTGATACATCGCTAAAATATAAGAAAACAGAATAATGTCAGAATCAAAATTACGAGTTAAAAACTTTAAATTCACGCCGAATCAATCATCACATTTAAGACCCTTTTTACACGGAACCACCAATTCGGGTTCTAGACATAATGATTGCGAGGTACTAGTTACATTGTGACTAACTTAGATTTTATAAACAAATCATATGATAGATTTCACAAGTTAAATTAAGCTAACGCACCTCTTTGACAAGACACAAATAATCCGTATTTCGAAAAGTTGAACAAGGAAACACAACTACCTGTCACCACAAAAAAATCTACTAGAATCGAATACTGGGCCTGAACTATATTTTGCACATAATTACCAATCAAACTCAATTTGATCCTCATGTTTAATATTAGCATCTAACATGATGGTTCCAGTCCAAGATCAAATCATTTTGAGGATTAGTAACCATATTGTTAAGTTGATTCTTTTTAGAAAATAATAACTTAATAAATTACTCATTATTCCATTACTCTCACATCCTCCAACAAATTACAGAGTTCTAGAACTTCTGATTTCAATCTCTTATCCAAATCTTTGAACTCTCAACAGCTTGCATTATATGAAGTCTGTTGAATTACATTTAAAGGGCAGATCTTAAGTAAAAATCTTGGCACTTTAGGAAAACCTACTCGTATCATCAAAGACAAATTAAATAGGTTATATCTGATTGGAGCTTATATAATAACTGAGAAAACTGAAAGGAAGTGTTTGTTAAACCTTGATTCAGTTCCACTGAAGGTCTACGCTCTTTCACCCACTGATAACTCTGGCCAAGTTTCCAACCTTTGCTTTTCATCAAGAAAGCAATTACTATAGCTGGAGACCTGCCAATAAGACTTACAGAATTTAACCACGATCTTTGCAAGGATTAAGTAAAAAACTTTCAATCAAAGCAGCGAGAAGAAGAAATTATCGCAAACAAACAAAACACTTGCAAATAAGTATGCTGATGGTACCTAGTTATATATCATTAGGGTCATGTTATACTTTACATTAACGATATGCCATATATACATTACAATGAGCTCTATGAACTAGAAAATTACCAAAGTTTCTAAGGCACCGTTTGGTTCATGACAAGAAGATGAAAGATATATAATATAAAGATGATAAATCATTGTGTATGAATAACATAATAACTTATGACTCTATTCATCTGTAGAAATTGAACCAAATGATTGATGAAACAGGGATGTACAATAATTTAACGTCTTCTCCTTTACAAACACATACACACACAGAATATCCAGAGAGAGGAAGAGGTAAATAAAAAGTCAAGGATATAACAACCAACAAAAAACAACCAAAAAAAGATGCAAGCCCCAACTTGTGATCATCACCTGTTTTTCCCTGACATGCAGTGTACAAGAACCCGAGCCCTATCCTTTTCACATTGTTCTGCAAAAAAGCGCAAGGGCGTAATAAGGTTGATAAAATAACATAATTATAAATGTAACAGAATTTGAAGAAGCAAAAAATTCCATGATGTGACATTAAAGGTTCAATCATTCATCACTTTTTACATGATAACCACATACGCGACAAATGTAAACGAGGATTTCCTAAAAGAAATTGACACAATTCAAGGTATTAAAAAACCTAATTCAAGGTATTAAAAAAACTAAAAGAAATTGGCATCCATCCTTTTCATTTCTCCTCCCCTTTACTTCCCTTCTTATATAAATCACATCAACAGTGTAAACGAGGAATTGACACAATTCAAGGTATTAAAAAACCTAAAAGAAATTTCCAGAAATTAAAGGGATGAATATTAAGAGTTATAAGCCTCACCTAAAAACTGAATCGCATCATCAAATGGCAACTTTTGATTGTCTTGGAGGCAGTGATAGGTAAAAGAGTTCTTGTACAAATTTTGACAATCAGGTACAGTCTGCAAATATACAGATGTCTTTACAAGAATGGAGAAGTTCGTATCAACTATATTTGGAAAGTTGATTAATACAAGTAAGAACTCCAGGTTCAGCACAAGACAACTACAAAATGCAATAAGAGCAAGTTGAAATCAAGCTATTGACCAGATGTACGAGGCACTTTCTTCAATGGTTCAGATATCTAAAAATCCTATGCACAATAAATTGTGAAGATTAATCTCATCCAATATTAAATTTCACAGTAATATTCCACGTAATGGTAAAATGGCCAATCATTAGTGACATGAGTGACCACACTAATTTGTGTCATGACTCGTGTGAGAAGGCCAACCACCAGTAAGCACACTAATCACACATCCAACACCTTGCTGCATCGTTTTCTCTTGAAGAAGCAAACAATGAGCGTTCTATAAGATTTAACACTCTATCTTGTCAAAGCAGTAGTCATTGCCCAGTAACTACTATGTTTTAGGGGGTCCAAGCATATCAATCAAAGTTACTAAATACTTTCCTACAGTTCCTAACACGAATGTAAAGGAGCACAGAATAACCTGACTTTCCTTGTCTAATTTTCCATTTGAAGTCAGCCAACATAACGAAAGGTAAAAATTAATGGACAAATGCCCGATAAAACTCTCCTTTTATCATAAAACGGAAGTCTTTCGACCTTTCGAACTAATCCCTAGAAAGACCTGATAGTAAGATAAGCCTCCAATCCTTCCTTGGATTATAACTCCTGCTGGAGAGAAAGATCAGCACACTGCTGCAGGGATGTTAGGCGTTTCTATAGAATAGCATATTACTCCATAATGATGCTCACGTGTACTTTCTTACTCTACTAATGATCTGTCTGCTGGGTTTGGGATTTTTTGGCTAAATTATAATTCAGCAAACAATCAACCAAGTTTGTGAATGCGAATTAAAAATAACGAGGACTTCGAACAAAGAGGGATCGAGCAAAGAAAATTATTCCCACAAAAAATGTGATTACATATATGAAACTTTAACTATACGGGAAATTCAGCGAATCGAAGACAACTATAATAAGTCTAAAGGTCCAAAAACAGATTATATAACCGTAAATAAATAAAGATAAATTAATACAAGTATCGGCATAAAAAAATAATTGAACTTTATCAAATAAACCCAACCACTGAGAAAAACTGACGGGAAACGAAAATAAAAATCATCAAAGCACAAACGGAAATATCGATCAATTATTTTACATTAAGAACACGGGAGATGCCCTGAGTTTTGAGAAGTTCGGCGCGAGCAGCATTGTCGTAGCTGCCCAAGTAGAGGAACTCGGGTAAGATCTCCGATGGGAAGGCGCTGACATGGACGGGAGATGCAGCGGATTTATCGGATGCGGAGGCCGTACGGTGGCCGCAGATGCCACATACCTCCCCCTCCTCGTACTTGTGGTAATGACCGCAAACCCCACACGGATTCTCTCTCTCCCTCTTCCTCATAATCGACCGAAGATTCCAATAATTCACTTCCCAATGCTTCGTTACACCTTCTCGATCGAAATTCGAGTATTTGATTGGGCCAATTGACGAAAGGAGAGAAGGCAACTCGAGGGAGACTTGGGTTTTGGGTAAAAGATCGATGTGGGGATGAGGAATCGGTCGAGTACTGGGAAGAGATCTCCTCTGCGGATGAATGCAAACGCTACAATGATTTGCTGAATTCCACTCCGTCGCTTAAATTTTCCGGATAAATTTTCCTTAATTTAATAACTTTAATGACGATAATGCCCTCCCACGACAATAACACCGTTTCCGTCTTATCATTTAATTTAGTAAAATAAGGTTTATTTATAAAACATAGATCCATGTAATCGATTAAAGATATTTAATATAAAAACTAAAAAATATTACTATTATTATAAATATTAATAAAATATGCACACATGTATGTATTATTATTATTTTAATTTGATCAAATAATAGTAAATAATTAATATAAAATTATTTTCAATTTAAAGTAATTGTTCGATTTAAAGTGAAAGTTTTGTTAAGATTTTTTCCTATGTAAAATACGGAATGATTTGATAAAGTTTTTAGTGAAATAAGAAGATTAATTATGAAANTGCATGATTTTATAATATTTTTTATAATTCATTTGATTTATATTTAAATGAGGATTAAAATATAATTATAAGAAATAGTGAGAGACTACATTGTAATTTTGATATATAAATTAAAAAATAAATTGAAAAATAAAAGAATAAAAAAATGATTTCAGTAAGAATTGAACTTATAACCTAAACCCAAAGGAACAATGATTTTATCCGCTGAACTACATATAACTTGCATTAAAATTTACTATTATATTAAGTGTGAGGACATGATAATAACTACCTATAGAGGACACCAACATTTTTTTCCAATTTTACCCTTATATGATATTAATATTACACTTTTGTTTTTTGTTTTTTCGTTTGTTTTAATTTCAACACACTTTTATTTTTATTTATTTTTATTTCAACAATTCAAATATCAATTTAGTCCTTCCATAATTTGTCAAATTTCACTTTAGTCAATCGATAATAATAAAAAAAATTATATACACACATCACATGTGCATAGTAACTAGTATTTATAATTATGCTTGCCATCATCATGCAATAAAATAAAAAAATAATAATTTGTGTATTTATTATAATTAGACCGACCACACTGTACAGGAAATTAACAAAAATACACATCTTTCTAAAACGGGCCATTTCTTCGTCGAATCACCGTTCTACACCGTGCTCTCGCCCGGCGACATTGGAGCTCGAGAGAAGCAATCAGCTCACGCCTCTGCTCGTTCGGTTTTCTACTGTTCATCGTCCACATTTATGCTCGTACAGTTTTCAATTTCTGGTAAAGGTTAATTGATTCTTTCGTTTCCGTTTTTATTTTGGATTCCATTATCAATTCCAATCAATATTTGCTCCAATTGATAACCTAGCATGTGTTTTATCATAACTTATTCTCGAATTGGAGTTCCCCCAATTTGATTGAACCCTAGTATTGTAAAGTTCATCCATTTCATCTCAGAAGTAACTCAGACGGTTTATGCGGTGATTTGGGTCTAACTGATTGCGTTAAACGTGTACATGCAACACATATACGTGTTTATGCATATGATCAAGCTGTGGGAAAATCCATACTGCAAGCTATTTGTTCAAGTCTTTGTTTAATTTACTGTGCATATACTGAAGTTATGCATATGATCAAGCTTGTGGGAAATTCCATACTGCAAGCTATTTGTTTAATTTACTGTGCATATACTGAAGTTTGGATCTTGGTGACTTTATTTGTCTTCTTCTTCTTTCAATCAGATTAAAATGAAATGCTAATTATTTTTGCTTAGAAATAGACTCTGCATCCATGGTATCTATAAGGGGAAATGTGTTACTATACACTTCTTGTTCTATCAAGTTACACATCTCGTGATCTAGATTTGAACCGTCTAGAGTTTTTTTTTTTGAGAAAGAAAAAAATTGGCTAGGAAAATCTGTTTAAATATTACTTGCATTATAATTTGGTATGTTGAAAAAACAAGAACTTTTTGAATTTTCTTTCTTATTTTTTTAAACACATTTCCTTTAGGTTTTATATGATGCATATTTCCACTGAAATTTTGAGTTTTTTCCCTTGAAACTATAAGTGCATCTTTAATCATTGAAGATGCTAGTCTTGAATCAAGTTCGAGCACTGTTCTGTATTTATCATGCACCGTTGAATTTCAATTCAATTCATCTTTAATTTACACTTGTATGTCTTTGGTATCCCTAACATTCGATGATTCAAGGGTGATTCTGGTTTGCAGAAATTGTTGTTTGACCTATCAATTGGAGTTTATGGATATAATTTGAGATATAGAGTCAGTGGCCATTTGATTTTCAAATTGCTTTAAGCTTCATTGTTGGTTAAAAGTGGGTTGCACACTAAGAATTTGCTGTATTAGCATGATATCATGTTAGCTGACTTCTCAATTGGTTTTTTGTCTTTTGGGGTTTTGCTTTGCAGGTCTTTTTGGTGAAGTTGGGCATTGCTCCTGTCATGCGGGATACATGATTTGACAGCTGTGTCCTGACTAGTTTATGACTATGATGGAGACGTCTGATATTATTTTATTGAAGGTATATATTAGCCTAAAACAAAGATGAATACACAAACCCACCATTCAGGGCAAATTGGCCAGGTACCAAACCAAGCTGGCACCATGTTGCCTGGTCTGTCACAGCAAAATGGAAATTCGATACCTAGTCAGATGCAAAATCCTATTATCCAGCGAAATGTCTTGAATACAGACCACCCTGAAATCACAAGAGCACGCAGATATATGCAAGAAAAAATGTATGCTTTTTTACTTTCATATCTATTGAGATAGATGCCACAGAATAATTGTATTTTTGCACTGTATAAGGCAGCAAATTATATAACTAATAAAAATTAATAAATGGAAAAATTATATGAAATCTCCGTGGCAATATATGCATGAAGATGCAGGAGGTTTCTAATTCTACATGGATTGCATTGATGATATAACCAATAGGAGTCTCTGTTTTCTAAAACAACTTGTGCATGTTTCTGCGCTAGTTCATTCCTTCGATTTTCGTAACCTTTTTCTTTAGTCTTCAGTTGTGGTGTTCCAGAGAGAGGTCTATTCCCCTCTAATATATGCATGATTTTTTTTTACTGACTGTGGTCCTTCCCTTACCGCCTCGTTTTGGGTAGTGCTCACGAAAAATAATACCATGTAATACCTTTGTAACGGCAATACCGTCTTAACGAGTTTTAATGGATATTTGTGCTAGCTTTTTTTTGTCTATTCAGTTGTATGCTTTGTAATTCTGTTTTGTTAGATGTTGACAAAAGTTTTAGAATGAAACAACATATTTGTTTATGTGATTACCATGTAAATATCATGTTATTTTGGGAAAATGCATGAGGGTGTAGCCATTTCCTTTTGCATTTGGTAACTTGCTTTTTGTGTGGGTAGATTATGTATTTTTTTTCTTTAATTCTTTCTAGTATATTATTATATTGCTATTCTCGTTTTAAATGAATGCTTTCAAATTTCCATTACCCCAAGCTTTTGATGCTAATGCTTCCACTGTTTCATGATATTAATGCCCGACATCACTTCCATAAATTTCCTGTGATTATACTTGGAATGTTTTTGAGTTCTCTCCCTAAAATTTTAGCTTTCATACGCTGCAGCTTGAGATTTATTAGTCAGCGGCGTCAGCACCCTCACGAGGCACCCTCTAAGAAAATGATTGATTTAGTGAAACGCTTAGAAGAGGGTTTAGCAAAGAATGCTACAACAATGGTACGGTATATTTGTATTCATTTTCTGTATATCGAAATAAGTGATCACTTTCATGGATAATATATATAAGTAATCATTTTCATGGATATCGTATTGGTAAATACTAATGACTTTCACTGGAATTTGTAGTTGTCTTCCAAACTTTTTAAACTGTTAATATTGTGAATGTCTACTGGTTTTTTTCCTTTTGAAGTAATAACTAGTGAAATAATTTAATATCTTGTTGTCATGAGGAGTAGTTAAACCTGGCAACTTTGGAATGGTGTTTGACCGATTTGTTAAACATATACCTTTGTTTAGTAACAACTGATTTGCTTATCAGGAGGAGTATATTGACATGGAAACTTTGGAAAGTCGTTTGCACGTTTTGATTAAACGTGGGCCTATGAGTAATAACAATCAGCAATTTTCACATGTTAATTCTTCCAATTCCATCGGTGCTATGATCCCAACACCTGGATTGCAACAAACTGGGAATTCTGGCTTGATCGGGACTTCCACTATGGATAGCTCTCTCGTAGCTAACAGTAACACAATTACATCTCCCCCTGTTAATTCTGGAAGGTTCTATCCTACTGGGAATTCTGGTGGTTCCTATGGTTCATCTGATGGTATTTTACTATCTTTGTTCTCATGATCTCCTGGAATTATAGTGCTATACTTTTTGAATCCTGTCTGATACATTCTCGTTGCAGGAGTTTTGGGTAATAGATACCAACAACCATCTTCTGCCTTCTCTGTAAATTCTGGGGGAAATAACATGATGGCATCCATGGGTGCACAAAGAATGACGGGTCAAATGATCCCCACTCCTGGATTTAATACTTCCGGTAATAATGACATAAACAGTAATGCAAATAACCAGTCATTCATGAGCATGGAGTCATCAAATAAAGTTGAGGCATTTCAACCTGTTGAATCCTCGATTGTCTCACAACAGATGCAGCAAAAGCAGTATGTTAGCGGTCAAAATAGTCGCATGTTACATAATATTGGTGGGCATATGGGTAGTGAAATCAGATCTACATTGCATCAGAAGTCCTATGGATTGTCTAATGTGCCCTTAAATGGAGGTTTGGGGATGATGGGAAACAATATGTCCCTGATGAATGGTCCAGGGAACACTGAAAGCTATTTAAGTGGGACAATGTATGGAAACTCCATCAAACCCATGCATCAACAATTTGACCAAAATATACGACCAACGATGCAGGGTATAGTCCTTTTCTCTTTTCCACCTCACCTCGTTTCCTCCCCCTTCTCTCCCCTATGGATTTCTGAAAAGGAAAACTTGTGATAATACGGGAAATTTGATTTTAGCTCAAATTTTTTGGAAGTTTCTGTTTTGTTTCACGCTCATCTCCCATTCTACTTTTTAGGAGATGGATATGAAATTGGTGCGGCTGATGCTGCAGGGCCTGGTAACATGTATGTTTCGGTCACATCTGTTGGGACAATGATGAACAATCAGGGATTGAATGCTGTATCCATGCAAATGCAATCAGTTCCGAAAACGAACTCTCCTATGATGACCGGTCAACCAACCATGAACGCAGTTCAACAGGTGACAGCGATGAAATCTCAATCTCTTGACCAGTCTGACAAATTGAATTCTCAGTCGCAGTATTCAGGGAGGGAAAATCTCGTGCATACTCATCAACAACAATTTCAACAGCCATCTCATCAATTTCAGCGTCAGCAACTTGTTCAGCATCAGGTCCAGCAAAACCAGCAAAATCAAAACCAGCTGTTGTTAAAGAATGATACATTTGGTCAGTCTCAACTAACAGCTAATATAGTTTCCGAGGTGAAGACTGGACGTGCATTTGAGCATCGTGGTGATGTCCTGCATTCACAAGTCTCCGATCCCTTCCATTTTTCTGATATACAGAGTCAGTTTCAACAAAATACTATGGAAAACCAGTCTAGAGCTACACAGTTGCTGTCACATCCATCTGGTCCACAGGATGTCACATCATCATTGACGCAAACTTCAGATCAGATGCAGTTGTTACATTCACAACAGTTTGCTGCTAATTCTCAAAGTGAGTTCATGAGTTTTTCTGGTGGCATCCAATTAGATGCATCATTTCGTGGTCAATGGTATTCCAATTCTCAAGATGTATCTCAAGTGTCAGGGAGACTCCTGAATGATCAAAATGTGCAAGATGAATTCCATCACAGATTAACTGGCCAAGATGTGGCACAACTAAATAATTTGTCCTCAGAAGAATCAATTATTGGTCAGTCTGATTCTTCTAGATCAGAAGTACCCCCAAATTTAAGCAATACATTATCTAGATCTAATAACCTTAATCGTGAACGACAATTCAAAAATCAACAAAGGTGGCTATTGTTTTTGCTGCATGCTCGTCGATGTTCTGCTCCAGAAGGGAAATGCCAAGAACCTAACTGCTTAAAGGTTCAGGAATTGTTGAAACACATGGATTGTTGCAACACATACAAGTGTTCATTCCCTCGTTGCCATGTTACTAAAATCTTAGTCAACCACAAAAGGCTCTGTCGGGATGCAAGCTGCCCAGTTTGTATTCCTGTTATGAATTTTGTGCAGGCACAACGAAAGGCATGTGCACATTCTGACATGAATTCAGGCTTACCTGGCTCTATCAATGGATCCTGTAAATCCAATGATACTGCTGAAATCGCTGGAAAGACAACTCTGAAATCTAGCTTAGTGATTGCTGAAACTCCTGAAGATCTGCAACCTTCTATTAAACGCATGAAAATTGAACAAGGTTCTCGATCTCTTATCTCTGACATTGAGAGTTCTGCTGCACTGGTTTCTGCTGTAGATGAGCCTCCTCTCCAGAAGGTGCGGCATGCTGAGCAGCATCATGATTCTAAACTTGTAATAAAATCTGAAGTTTGTGAATCTAAAATGGAGGTTTCTGTAAGCAGCGGACAATTAAATTCCCAGTTTACCGAAATGAAGCAGGATAACATCGACAATGCTAATATCAAAAGGCATGAAGGTGATCTATTTGTGTCAAATAACCATACTAGATTTGGTGTTCAGGAAGTCATTAAGGTTGAGAGGGAAACGGTGCAAGCTAAGCCAGAACATTCATCTATACCTTCTGAGAGTGCAACCAAATCTGGGAAGCCCAAAATAAATGGGGTATCGTTGACGGAATTGTTTACACCTGAACAAGTCCGGCGGCACATTACAGGCCTTAGACAGTGGGTAGGCCAGGTTAGTATCATATTATACTCATCTATTGTATTCGTTTATTTATGTAATCATTCTGTCTGACAATTGTGGTAGTTACTTCTTATATATGCATTTCTGACACACGATGCTATGAGACTCCTAGATGCAATTTTAAAATGGGAATCATCTTTGACATGAAATTTTGTATGAAATAAGATGCAGATATAGATGAAAGGGGAATTTAGAAGAATAAGAACCACTTTTGTGTTTTTACCTTCATCATCATTATCAAGAAGTGTATTGTATCCAATATCTTGAAAAGCATGATGCACACTTTTCTCGCTGGAGAGGAGACTGTTCAATAAGTACAATTTCTTGTAATTGATCTCATCTACATGAAATATCTTGTTCCCTTTTGCATCACAAGAATTGTGATATATCTTGTGCGTAATTTGTATGCATAATTCACCGTGATATATCTTATGCGTTCTTTGTATGCGTAATTCACCATCCTCATAATTCTTTTTGACATATACTTTGTCAACACAGAGCAAAGCAAAAGCAGAAAAAAATCAACAAATGGAGAATTCCATGAGTGAAAATTCTTGCCAGCTGTGTGCAGTCGAGAAGCTTACTTTTGAACCGCCCCCTATATATTGTACACCTTGTGGTGCTCGAATAAAAAGAAATGCAATGTATTATACCTTTGGAGCTGGAGAAACTCGTCATTACTTCTGCATTCCATGTTATAATGATTCCCGTGGAGATGCTGTTGTGGTTGATGGGACTGCCATTCCAAAGGCGAGGATGGAGAAGAAGAAAAATGATGAGGAAACTGAAGAATGGGTATACCACTTCTACTTATTTGGTATTTTTCTTGGCTGCAATAAAGAGTATATTCAGGCACTGAATGTTTATGTTGCAGTGGGTTCAATGTGACAAATGTGAAGCTTGGCAACATCAAATTTGTGCATTATTCAACGGTCGGAGAAATGATGGTGGACAAGCTGAGTACACTTGTCCAAACTGTTATATAATCGAGGTTGAAAAGGGAGAACGTGTGCCATTGCCGCAGAGTGCTGTTTTGGGAGCAAAAGATTTGCCTAGAACAATATTGAGCGATCACATGGAGCAGCGATTGTTTGCAAAGCTGAAGCAAGAAAGGCAGGATAGGGCAAGGCTTCAAGGCAAAGGTTATGATGAGGTGAATCGAATTTTACTCGTATTTGGTATGGGATGGGATGTTTTTCATTTTCCATTAATGATTGATCTTTATTGTTGGTTTGCATGAGTTTTTTTTATTTAACATGCCTCTGTTTGTTTACACTAAATGGTATCTAGAGATGCGTAAGGAAATATATATATGTTTGACATTTGATGGCAAACTTACCCTGAGTTCGTACGTTGATGCTTCAAGTCAATAATGCCTATGAAGTTTTTGATATATAGTTAGAACTGCCTTTTGAGAAGTATCTAAAGAAGGCTTTGACTTCTAAAGAAGGTTGTTTTGTTTTTTTGTCTTAAAAATAGACTGCGCAGTACAAAGGTTTGTTCTCTTTTATATTAGTATGGTGGACCTATTTTGATCCCCCAAGTTGGTAGATTTATTGTTTAGACAGTTATATTGTCCCATGTGTTCTTATTTATAAAATTGTTAGTAATAATTTTGTAATATATAAACCCATGTTCTTATTTATAAAATTGTTAGTAATAATTTTGTAATATATAAACCCATGTTCTTATTTATAAAATTGTTAGTAATAATTTTGTAATATATAAACCCATGTTCTTATTTATAAAATTGTTAGTAATAATTTTGTAATATATAAATCCAAACGCAGAAATGAAAGCTTGAATAATTTTTTAATTAGCTTGACACTTTGTTTAACCATATGCAATGTCACGGGAAGATCAAAACTGGGAGGAAATTTTAGAAACTTGCTCATAGACTTTGTTCATAAAGTTATCACAAGATTTCATTTACATGGTAAAATAGGAAGCCTTGTGATTGTCCATGGCTACTATACAATTAGTAATATCCATTAACCTCTAAGTTAAAATAAAAAATGAATAAACTTTCTTTGCTTTTGGAGTTACTTGAGTGTCATCATACTTAGTGCACATGCTCCGATATGTAGTGTCAAAAAACTGAATTTTGGTGTCTTTGTGGTTTCAGTTGTAACTATTTTCCATCAGCATGATTCGGTATGTGATATTCAACTGTTGTCTTGTCACTTTTGCCAGGTTCCAGGAGCGGAAGCTCTTGTTGTGAGAGTGGTGTCATCAGTGGACAAAAAACTGGAAGTCAAACCTCGGTTCCTTGACATTTTCCAGGAGGAAAATTATCCATTAGAGTTCGCATATAAATCTAAGGTGTGGCTTATTGAAGGAACTGATTGGCAGATTCTTAGATATGGATTATGGAATATCATTAACTAGTATAGTTCCATTTATTTCATTATTCTTTTTAAAACAATTTACAGGAGTCATAGTTTGGGTCTAATTCGTAATGTTGTTTATTACTTTTAGTTGACTAAAATATATTGAGGTTGCACATCTATATGTTCTGTATGGTTGTAAACACGATCAACTTGTCTTTACTGTTAGGACTTAGGGCTTTCGCTATTACTATGACCTTTTATGTATATATATAGATGGAGCCAAAAATTTATGGAGAAAGGGAAATCTGATGTGATATCGATTTGATAACTTGTGTGATCAGCAAATTTTGAAATAATAATTTAAATTTATGAAATATTGTTACTATTTGTGGGTGTTCAACTTTTCAATAAATAATCGTCGAAACCATAATTATCTTTCAGGTGATATTATTGTTCCAAAAAATTGAAGGAGTTGAAGTATGCCTATTTGGCATGTATGTTCAAGAATTTGGATCAGAATGCCAGCAGCCAAATCATCGGCGAGTCTACCTGTCATACCTGGATTCTGTTAAATATTTCAGGCCGGAGGTCAAAGCTGTTACTGGAGATGCTCTTCGGACATTTGTGTACCATGAAATTTTGGCAAGTTTTTTACTTCATTGGTTGTTATGAAATTGCTCTTATAGCCGATTTAGTAAAGGTGAGAATCTTTGTTACTATTTGTAATGCTAGTTCCTTTTCTGTTTTTCTTTATTCCAGATTGGGTACTTGGATTATTGTAAAAAGCGTGGTTTCACTAGCTGCTATATATGGGCTTGCCCGCCTTTGAAGGGTGAAGATTATATTTTGTATTGCCACCCGGAAATTCAAAAGACACCGAAATCTGATAAACTTCGAGAGTGGTAAGCTATATGGTTGTCAAAAGGAAACTGATACATGTATTGAGTGGTATTGCAGCTCATAAGTGTTTTACTTTGTAACTTCTATTTTAGGTATCTGGCAATGTTAAGAAAGGCAAAAGATGAAAAAATTGTCGCTGAGCTCACTAATCTATATGATCATTTCTTTACTTCTACCGGGGAATGTAGAGCAAAGGTAACTGCAGCCCGGTTGCCATACTTTGATGGAGATTATTGGCCTGGTGCTGCCGAGGACATGATATATCAACTGCAACAAGAAGACGATGGAAGAAAACCACATAAGAAGGGAACAATGAAAAAGACCATAACAAAAAGGGCCTTAAAAGCATCTGGTCAAACTGATCTTTCTGGCAATGCATCAAAAGATTTGCTGTTAATGCATAAAGTAATTTTTTACTTAAAATCTTTTGTATCAATTTTTTGATCATCTATAGTGCTTGCTATTAACTCCATCAATCTACTTTGAGCACCTATCTATGATGCTGTATTTTTTTTAACTAGAACATGGATTTATGAATATTTCTACATCTGTAGTTTTTGTCATTTTCTGGCTCTTTTCTGAAGTGCATAATAAAAAAAAGAACTTAGTTACTATTTTGTAGTTGGTTCTTAAACTTCTGTGTTCTTGTAGCTTGGAGAGACAATTTTTCCAATGAAGGAAGACTTTATCATGGTTCACTTACAGTATGCTTGCACGCACTGCTGCATTTTAATGGTGTCTGGAAATCGCTGGGCTTGCAAACAGTGCAAAAATTTTCAGCTGTGTGACAAGTAAGGATTCTAGCTCTTTTTGGCTTGTTTATGGTAAAAATTTGTATGTCTCATTCCGTTTGTGATTTTCTTGCCTAGTTGGTAATATATTAGGTTCTCCATCTTTATGTTCTTGACATAGGTTATGGATGTCCAAGAAGAAAACCGAAAATATGGAAAAAAAATTAATGTTCCAAACATGTATGAATTTGCTACTTCTAGTTATAGTTGTATATCAGGGAATAAATCTCTCTTTCTTTCCTTCTTTCTTTCTCTCTTTTTGCTTTGTTTTTTGTTTCTTCAGTCATGTTGTGTTTTATGCCGATAACCTTGTTTACACACAATTTAATATTTTGGTTGCAGGATTATACCCTGAATTCTTTGGGTTCTCTAACAATATCATCTTGTAGATTGTGTTGCTGATTTGTGTCTATTTCACCTTTCAGGTGCTATGACGCTGAGCGAAAACGTGAGGACAGAGAGAGACATCCTACTAATCAAAAGGACAAGCATGCACTTCATCCTGTAAGTCCTTGTTATCAGAATTTTGGACCCAGCATGGTATTTCATACGTTTGCTTTTCTCCATTGTTTAACGCAGGATTTGTAGTTAGATCAAGGAATTTTCTAATTGCAGGTTGAAATTACTGGAGTTCCTGATGATACCAAGGATAAAGATGAAATTCTTGAGAGTGAATTCTTTGACACCAGACAGGCTTTCCTTAGCCTTTGTCAAGGAAACCATTATCAGTATGATACCCTTCGCCGAGCTAAGCATTCCTCAATGATGGTCCTCTATCATCTTCACAACCCCACGGCACCAGCTTTTGTGACAACATGCAATGTGTGTCATCTTGATATAGAATCAGGCCAAGGTTGGCGATGTGAGACATGTCCCGATTATGATGTATGCAATCCTTGCTATCAAAAGGATGGAGGAATTAATCATCCTCATAAACTTACTAATCATCCATCCAATGATCGGGATGCACAAAACAAGGAAGCTAGGGAATTACGAGTTGCGCAGGTAACTACTGTTTTCGTTTTCAGATGTTCCATTCTCCATAGATTTTACTTTCAAATTGTCTGTTTACAATCTAAATGCTGATTACTTTCTGCCACTTTATTGTGTTCTTCTCAACCTACTCAACCAATTAGATCGGTTTTAGGCAGTTAAAATATCTAATACCTAATTGACTCTACGCCACATCAGGTGTGCTATGATGGTAGCCCTTGGATCCTCATGTAGGGTTCATTATTCGTTTCAGGGATCCAAGGGCTCAAACTCAACAGGGTGTGTGTGGCCAATGCCCTAATAGCTAAAGATGACTTGTTCGTTAGTCCAAATGTAATAGTGTAACTGACCAACTAAGTAAGAATTCTAGTTCTATTGCTATATCTTCCGAGACTAGGAGATGCTTGAAACCCACCTCTGTACCATTGTTCTGTAGCATTAGTAATCTTCTTGCAGATAATGGTCCTCCTGAATTCTGCAGCAAATCATGTGTCGAATTTGAAGTGCATTTTTTTTTGCTTATCCAATACTTTGCGTGGTGATCTGTGAAATTTTTATAATGACTAAGCATTGAACCTAGTCTCCGCAATCTTCGGTTTCTTGCTGCAAGTTGTGTGATGACATTGTTTTTTCGGTGTTGCAGCTGAGGAAAATGCTCGAGCTCCTGGTGCATGCTTCTCAGTGTCGTTCGCCAAATTGCCAATATCCAAATTGTCGCAAGGTGAAAGGACTTTTCCGCCATGGCATGCTGTGCAAGACCCGTGCTTCTGGAGGTTGTGTTTTGTGTAAGAAAATGTGGTATCTCCTTCAGCTTCATTCTAGAGCGTGCAAAGAATCCGAATGCAATGTACCGCGGTGCAGGTTTGTTCAGAATATACATCTTTCTCACCCATGAACAAATAAAAGAAAGAATAATATATACAAATATACTCATTTCTTGTGCAGGGATTTGAGGGAGCACATGAGAAGGCTGCAACAGCAATCTGATTCAAGACGACGTGCTGCTGTAATGGAAATGATGAGACAACGTGCTGCCGAGGTTGCTGGGAGTTCTTGATGAGTTGTAGACGTTCCTGTTGTACATACACCGCTTTTTGAAAACACCGTTATATTTGTTTGACTGGCAAAGGAAGACATCTTACAATCACAAGTCAAATCTGTTGCAAGAAATAATTTACAGGAGCTTGGATTCAATCTCACCCCCAGGGCAAGAAAATTTTTAATTGGTACTTCTCCAGATATGTTTGATAGGGAAGCTTATAGATACGAGTCTGCTTGCTTCTGTTACCAAAGAGCTTCTGAAGTGTGCCATTATGACTAGATCACAACTGATTCTTTGATTTTGTTTCTGAGTTGTATCTGTTGCCGTCATTTGATGGTTGTGTACCATAGTTGTTAGTCTTAAAGTTCCAATTTTTTCCGTTGCAATAGTAAGAGGGAAAGCTCAGTTTGCCACATCGTTCCTTTCTCCGTCTTTATCTATATCTTGAGGACTTTTATGATTGATATTCAACCATACTCGATTCCTACGAACCGTAAACTTTTAAAATGTTCTAGTGATGTATAGTTTCTTTTCGAGAATCAATAGAAAGCCAAACCAAATTCCACCGTGAAAACCTCAAAATTCCACAGAAGACAAAATTAACAAGGCCAGGGAACCTTAAACTTCCTATGGCCAATCAAGAAACTGGTGACCTTGAAGTGAAGGCGGTAAATACGTTTGTGACGAAGAGTTAGAATTATCCGGAGGATGGATATGAACCTTTCCGTATCCAAGATTCTTCATTAGCTTCGTTGGTGCATTCCTCAAATGTAATGGCACACTTTCATCCTGTCCCACGGATTCTTTTACAACCTTCTGTGCAGCTCCGATTGCAAGGTAAACAGATGCGGATATAGGAGCCAAAGGCAAGTACGAAACACACTGTCCGAGTATGACATTACACTCCGGCATCCCGATAAAATGACAGCCTTGGTAACAAGAAACCGCTTTTGTTAAAGCCTGTGGATCCGCCGAACCGACATCCTCACAGGCGTATCTTATGAGCCGGCGTGCAATGTAGAGTGGCTCTTCACCTCCTTCTAACTTTCGAGCCAACCAATAAATCGAGGCATCAGCATCACTCCCTCTCATAGACTTGTGTAGGGCACTGATCAAATTGTAATGCTCATCCGCTACTCTATCATAGGCCAAAAGCTTGCTCTGTAACTATTCTTTGACGTCGTTTGTTGTTGCAACAATCTTGGATTCTTTATCTAGATTAGTTTCTTCAACCGAGCTGTTGCTGTTGTGGCTGAGATCTCAAGAGCATTCGATGCCACCCTTGCATCTCCATCACAATGCGACTACAGAAAATCGATAGCTTCCTGATTCACTTCAATTTTAACCATCCCCTTCAAATTCATAGCCAACCCCAGTCCATATCCGAAACAGCACGATTCAGGAGCATTGCTAGATCACATGGCTTCAACGGATGAAGGGTTAATTCTCTGCAACGAGACAACGATGGCGTGATCAAGTGGAAGGATGGGTTTTCGGTGGTGGCGCCACTGAAAACTATGCTCACATCCCCAATCACGGGCAGGAAATAATTGTCGACATGTGCATTAAATGAAGTTTGACAAAACTTTGTGGGTTGGCAAAATGGACAGCGCACATTTTAAATGAATGAATGACAGAAAGCAAATTTTGAAACGGAGTTACGTTCAGATCTTCATCAGTTGGTGTATCTCATTCTCAATCTCTTCTTCGAGTTTTCTCTCATCTTATAACATTCTATAATATTTGTGAAGTGTTTGTTCTCCTGTATTAAGAGAGTGTGTGTTCTCTTTGGAAACACAGTTGTACACCACAAAATATTATAGTGGAAATTCTTTTCATCTTGCCCGTGGTTTTTACCCTAATAATTTTTAGGTGTTTTCCACGTAAATCTCGGTATCCAGTTTATTCTTTATTTTCGAGTTTTATTATCTCGAATTACCGCAAGTGGGACCAACAATAATCTTGCTGCGCCTTGTTGAACCTGTGCACTTCATCAAGAAAAAGAACCGTCCTTTCGTTTTCAATTCAGATGGTTATATAAACATTCGTAAAAATTACACAAAAAGATAGAACAAACCACTTGGGATGACAGATCTTATGTTGGATTATGAGTAAGATTATAAAATGATTACTAAAAAGCAATCTTTTTTAGAGTTTAGAGCTAAAAATATTGATCAAATTGTTTAATAATTTCTTTATCAATTGATTGCATAATCAATTCTTTCAATATTTTTTTGTGGCACGGTTGATTGGAGAGGAAAGTTTTGATGAACTTTAACTTTGAAAAAATTCGTTTTACACTTACTAATTCAACCAAAAGATCAAGGATAATCAACAAAAATTTATAAGCAAAGTGAGCAGCTAAAATTGTTATCAAGAAGATTTATACTGAAGTAGTGTAAGAATTTAGAAAAACTTGATATATATTTGTATATATTTAAATAAAAATTAAAACTTCATGGAAATTGAAGAGTTGAACAAATAATCTGACCCTAAAAATATGTCCATTCTAACATTCAAATTAGTGAGAAAATCATATCTGGAAAAAAAAAAAGAAAAAAAAAAGAGAAAATTGATTATCAATTCGAGGTAATTAAAAAATAAGGGACTAAATCAGAAAAATAACAAAACGTGAGGGACTAGAAAGGAATTAACTAACCATTAGAGCAACAGCAAAATAAAAAAATGCCGGCAATGGAATGACATAAGCAACATTCTAGAAACTTTTTTTAAAATAATAATTCATTGTCTCAAATATCTGCTTTCGTGAGAAAGAAACCTCAACTTCTTTGAAATATTAACTTTGATCATAACCATAATTAAACAAAAATGTCTTTTCTTTACCTAATATAACTATAAAAATTATGAAAGTGTATCCGTTCTATATTTTTAAAAATTTTTATTGACTTTTTTAAATTATGTATTTTTGTGAAGTTAGATAGGTTTTTTTTAACTTTTATAGAATCTCGTAGAATTGTAAAACAAATTTCATAGACTTTTATATTTTTTTTCAAGATTTTTGTAGACTTTTGTAAATTTTTTTTTATAGAATTGTGTGAATTTTGTAATTTATAAATATGATTTATTTTTTATTACTTTTTTTAAACAGTTATTGGACATAGATAACATCTTCAATTTTAAATTATTTTTTTATTTATGAATATAAATTAATTTTATTTACTTAAAAGTTAAATCAATTTAATTTGTGAAAAACGACAAATGAATTATCCAATTTATGGAAATCAAAATTTCAATTCTTTATGTCAATTCAACATATTAATGAACAATATTTTTATAAGTTTATAATAAAATTTTATTAAAGGAACAATCAAAATAATGATTAGTCTTTTATTAAAAAAAAATCTAGGCATTGTTGACAATTTGATCAATATCGCTCCACATTCCATTGGCTATGGTATCCCTCAATTGTCTTAATCAGAATGAGTTTATGAAGGTGACAACTTTGATCAGTTATTTGATACTCAAGAAACAATACGACCTTGACTTATAAATTCTTGAATATGATAATGTACATCTCGAAAAGAGCCAAGAATTGACGTCGATTTGAATATCCAGTATATTCATGTGCAAGAATTTTGAGTCATAATCAAAATTAAGATATAAATTAACTAAAAATATATAAAATAATTAAACATCAAATTTTATATAATAATTAATAAAAAAATTATATTTTACTTATAAAAAATAATTATTATTTTTAATTTATAGGTCAATAAAATATTATAAATTTTTTATTATGTAGTTTAATGATATTTTTTAAAATTTTAATAAATATAATTTTAAATTTTATAAGATTTTGTGACTGGAACTCAAAAATAAAATGAACAATATTCATATTTTTGCTTTTAAACTATTGTTAACAATAAAAAAAATATGTTTTTCAAAAGTACAAATAAAAGAAAAAATAAATAGACGAGAAAAGAATGAAAATTTTATTGAGCATGTGAGTTTGAGAGATTTCTCAATTAAAAGTAAATCCAAATCTTTAAGTTGAATTAAATACTTTTTTTGACGGTTGTACCTTAGGCTATAATTCTTGTACTTAATAGAATTACATGGAGTCATTAAAATTCTATTGATATCTTGAATATCTATAGACTTTTGTAGAGTTTTTAAAAGTCAAGTTTAAATATCACATGGCTTTTTAAAATTCTACAAAAGTTTAGATTGAAAACCAATGAACTTTTATAGAGTATATAAAAGTTTAGTTTCAATATCTCTAAACTTTTAAACTCCATAAAAATCATTAAAAGTTTAAAATCAATACACCTGTTACCATAAAAATATATTTTGATAAATTTTAAAAATAATTAAATGAAATATCAATCATAATAAATAACGTAAAGTTTTTTTTAAAAATTAATTAATTAATGCGAATGATTGATTGCATTATAGTTGTATTTATATATATGGACACATACTCCCTAATTTCTAGGATCAGACTCGAGGAAAAAAAATGTCGGAAAAATTTGTAGAACTGGTGTTCATCCCTTTCCCTTCGCTAAGCCATCTTGCAGCTTTGGTAAAGCTAGCAAAGCTCTTGACTGATACAGATGGGCGCCTTTCAGTCACTATCCTCATCTTCAAGACACCGATTGACACCAAAATCGATTCTTTCACCAAGAATTCTAGCCACTCTCGCGTCCGGTTCGTGCAAATCATCCCCCACGATGAATCCAGGATGCTGGAGGTGATGAAATCGCCCAAGACCTTCATGTTCCAATTCATCGGAAGCCAGAAGAAAGCTGCCATGGACGCTGTGACGGAGATTATGAAGGATCCGACGAGAATCGTTGCTGGGTTTGTGATGGACATGTTCTGCACCGCCATGATCGAGGTGGCGGATGAGTTTCGGGTCCCGAGTTACATTTGCTTCACTTGCGGCGCTGCTGTGTTGGGTCTCTTGCTTCATTTTCAGCGACTTAACGACGAATTTGGCCCCGGATATGTGGCAGCCCAGTACGAGGGTTCGGATTCTGAGGTATCGATTTCAACATACGTTAATCCTTATCCGGCGAGTGTCTTACCCTCTATTGTGTTTGAAAAAGACTTCGGGGTATTGGATCATTTGAAAAGGTTCAGGGACTGTAAAGGGATTGTGATAAACACGTTTGTTGAATTGGAATCACACGCAGTAAAGTCCCTTTTGGCAGATGTAAACGTCCCAAACATTTTCCCGATTGGCCCCATGATTCAGGAAGCAAGTGGAGAAGAACAGAGGAAAGGGCAAGGCGAGATCCTGAAATGGCTAGACCAGCAACCAGATTCTTCGGTCGTTTATCTTTGCTTCGGCACGGCCGGATGTTTCGACAGCGAACAAGTGAAAGAGATCGCTACTGGGCTCGAAAAGAGTGGACACAGGTTTTTATGGTCCCTTAGGAAGCCTGCTCCTGAGGGAAAGTTTGAGATGGCCGGGGTATATGAAGACCCTGAGGAAGTACTGCCAGAGGGATTCCTGCAGCGCACGTCTGGAGTCGGGAAAGTGATCGGGTGGGCACCGCAGATGGCGGTGCTATCCCATTGCTCCGTGGGAGGCTTCGTTTCGCACTGCGGATGGAACTCGACTTTGGAAAGCGTTTGGTGCGGAGTGCCGCTGGCTGTATGGCCGCTTTTTGCGGAACAGCAAGCTAATGCATTCCAGTTCGTTAAAGAGTTTGGAATGGCGGTTGACATCAAGATGGACTACATGAAGAATTGTGGTGTTATTGTGGGGGCAGAGAAGATCGAGAGGGCCATTCGAGAGTTGATGGATATGGACAACGAGATCCGAGTTAAGGTTAAAGCTATGGCAGATAAGAGTAGGGTCACCTACGAGGAAGGCGGCTCGTCCAAAGATTTCTTGGGACGTCTGGTTCAAGATTTTGTTGGGACGGTGTCTTGATGTTGCCACTGAGCCGGCTGGCTCCATGACTTTGAGTTACATGGCAAGTTATCTTGGAAATTTAATAGTCTGCGGACTAAAGTTCAACGTTTGATTTGAATGTAAGAAATCTTACTTTTCGAGAAAAGCATCAAGACAAGAATGTGATTTGTGGGTTCTTTTTTCTGTCTTTTCCGGGGAAAACTAAAAAGTGTTCTTGTTTCAAATTTCAATTAGGGCCGGTTGGCAACAAAAATTATGTGAACTTTAAAGATTATCACGAGTAACATAAACCATTTGAAATATTGAGCCTTGCAATTTTAGATGCGGATTACAATATTTGTAATGTACATTATTAAAAAATATTATTTTTCCATATCCAAAAAGTTACTTCTTTTAAAATTAATAATAATAAAGCATCAAACTAAAAATTCAGCCAGTTTAATATTTTGTGTACCAGATTTTTCTGTCAAGAAATTGTTCCCATAAAATGACTTGTGTATCACAACTGAAATTGTTTCTCTTGATGCTGGGTACTAACAAGTGTCAGTACAGCGTTTGGATCGGGGGGAGCATATTGGCATCACTTGGTTCCTTTCAGCAAATGTGGTTCTCCAAGTCTGAGTGAGTTCTCTCGCCTTTTAGCTCATGAACTTGCTTTACAAATAAGTATATCTTTATGGCAGATTCATAAATTTATATGCTGTGGTGATGACAGGTATGAAGAGCATGGAGCTTCTTACATTCAACGCAAATGCCCCTAACATACTTTCGTGTTCTACCTACTAATTTATATAACTTTTTGGAATGGCAAGATGAGTGGCTATTTCATTACTTGTATCTTATTACACGTTATTTAATGTGATAATGAATCTTCTCGGTTGCAACATTACCCAGTATTATTTTACTAGAGCAGAGTTACTTCGAGTTTCGTGATTTATCTCGTGTTTGATTGAAAGTTATTCTTATGCAAATGCGCACTTCTTGGTTTGTAATATATGATGTACCTTATGTGTCTAATGTGAATTAGTCTATCCTATGATGCGGTGTGTACCTTTTAATTTGTGTCCAATGTAAATTTTATATGGCACATAATTTAATGTATCCAAAGACTTGGGTTGTGCTTCATTTGTGGCACATTCTCGTTGACGCCCATTCTCTCTACTCTTCTCCATATTTCTCCCATCGCTCTCTTATTACAGCTAATTTTACACCATGTGTTGCCAGACTTGAACACCATAAGCAAAATTATCGACATCAAAGTCACTTTTTGTCTATATTTCTTGAATATGAATTCTTTCAAAAGATTTTTCATTCGGACGATTAATTTGTTTATTACCATTGCCACCTTTAATAAGTACCTCGGCCTTCAAAACTTTTGAATTCTACGACATTTTCTAATTTTCTCTCACCATTGAAATTTCGCTAGCGCCATTGCATTTGCTCCCATGATCCGGTTCGGTGTCGAATGCAGCTCTCTAAAGATTTTTCAACGAATAAAAAATAGATCTATTAACAATTTTTAGGAGAAACAAAAGGTAATTCGTTTTAACTCGTTGGTTTCAAATCAGAAGAGTAATTTGGTAAACTTGGACCTGATAATTAGTTCTATACAAATTGGACATATGATCACGTCTAAAAGATTGGATGAATTACTTATGTGATAATATAGGCCGCCTAAGCCTTAATGATTGAGTTTAATCTGCATTTAAGGTATTGTCCTAACGTATACCATTCACTTTTATTTATATATTCACATTATAAATGAAGTCCTTGATTTATTTGTGTGGACTCCATATGTTATAATAAATAAGAATTATTGGATGCGACATTGTAGTAATACCATAAGATAGCATCTCATGTACCGTCGGTGATGATCTCTGAAAATACACGAAAGAACAACCGAACAAAATGGTACTTGAACTATCAATGGACCCTCGTCACAGTGGACCATACACACCCTTATTTTTGGGACACTTGTTGTTTTGAAGTTAATGTTGGGGACACTTTCATATATAGATGAAGTAATTATTCATCGTTAATCGTCCTTTTCCCAAGCTGTCAACTTTGACTTGGAATCGTGGACTTTTTTTTTTTTTAAAGATGAATTGAGGACTTTTGAGTTTCGAGTTCGAAATTCTGAATTTAGATTTAGATGCTGTCTCCTGCTATATCGATTGGCAGGATTTGCCCACATGGGCAGATTTTCCAGCGTTGATGCAAGCATCCATTGAACCTTAAGTTCTGGCCTACCTATGTTTGTGTTTAGACCCAAGAAAATTGTGTGTGCTTTTGCCCAAAAATGAGTAAATAAAGCCTGAAAACAGAAAGGTTGCTATCTTCTCCAATCAATTTCTCGTCGAGTGGACTAGGAACTAGAATCGGAACTAGTAGCGATTTGTCATTAAATGGAAAAAAAATTCATTCCACCGAAAAACTTCCGGTCACTCAAAAAACTCCACACTCCAGTACTCAAATTTCGCGAACAAGAAAACACGTGTTGCACCAGCTTCAAAATAAATAAGAATGGCACCCATGGTAAATGACATTAAGTAAGTTGTATATCCAGCAAAAGTTTACAAAACATCACAAAAATCTTCAAATTCAAGCCCACTTGGCCAAAAGAGACATAGCCCCAGCACCCAAAAGAAGAGAAACGTTTGCCCCTAATTGAAGCTTTCCACGGGCTTGCAATTTAGGACTCATAAAATCAGCAGCGAGAAGATCGACGAGTGCCATATATATCAAGATCCCTGCTGATGCTGAGTTAAAGCATCCTTCTACAATCAGAGCAGTAGGGCTCGTTTCGCTATAGATGTTACTTATTCCAATGCCAATTGCAATGCCTACTGGCGTCGTGAGGGAGAAGAATAGACCCATTATTGCAACTGCCCTTGACTTGAACTTTGCCTGCATTGATATATATAGATGGTTTAGAATGTTGAAACCAAGTGAATATAATCTATATTCATACCCGGTGACACCAAAGTTCGTGTTGAGTTTACCTGTGCTATGCATCCTCCGAGGCCAATGCCTTCAAAGAATTGATGGAACGTCAAAGCAGCAATCAAAGGCCGTATTGTTTTAGGACTCTCCGAAGCACCTAAAGCTATTCCAATTATCACCGAGTGGACTATGATACCCAACTCCAACACCTGATTCAAAGATAATCTTTTATTACTCATATGTATGGAAAATTCAAAAACTCCATAAAAGTTTGAACTTTTACGATTAAGGATCGGAAATAGAGGCTATTAAACATGGTCGTGGGAGTGGAGTTTCAAATGTTTCGTGAGAACTCGAAAGAAAGGACTCGGGAAGATCACTTTCTAAATTGAAAACTTAGTTATAAATATTATCTAAATTTGCAATTTTATGTAGAAATAAGTGGTACGTAGCAAGACCTTACAGAAAGAGAAGACGTGTCCGAGTAAATTTCGTTTCATTTCCATTAAAATCGCAACAATCTCTATTCAAAAAGAGAAAGGAAAAGAAAAAATCGTAACAATCTAATATACCTGGGATATCACTCGATGACGGAGGAGCTCCGTTTCACCGGAAGCCGCCTCCGAGGAAACAGATCCATGTGCATGGCCGTGCGTGGCGTGAGCATGCATCGGGACCACCCCTTTCTCCTCATTCCCGACTTGCGCCGCCGCCTTTACGACCGACCTGCGCCTGTAATACGATGTGGCGTACGTATCCACCATCAAAGTCCCAATAGCAGAAACCATCGCGATGAAACCCGTGAAGGGGAAATCCCCCCACGGGCTCGCACTGATACACGGAGAAGTCAGGTTCTCGAACGCGTCCGGCAGAACATGTATGAAGCCCGTCGATAGAATCACTCCGGCGGCGAAAGCTTTGACGATGAAGAAGAAGCTCCGATCAGGGCTCAACGCTGGCACCGCTTTTCCAAGAACCGGGAGGCATACCCCGATCGCACTGGCCACTAATATCGACGCGATAGCTGCTAATTTGTATTTCAATGCCTTAGATTTGTTTCGTTCTTCTTCATCAGCCTCGCACGTACATTCTGCCATAATAACTGCAGGCAGCAGCGCCATCATGGCGAAAAAAAGGGTCTTCATTTCTGCAGAAAGGGAAGAAGAAGAAGAACAGGAATGGTGGGTTGTGGAAGAAGATTGCCAAGGGATTTTATGCCTAAACTTTGGCCTCGACTTGTTTTTTTATATATAATCTCGTACAGAAGAAGTCAAATGATTGAAGATAATTTGTGTGCTAATTTCTTCGTCAAATGAGGTAATGTTAGTGTTTAAGGGAAATTAGTACAACAAAGGGTTTACTTCACAACTCATAAACCAACTTTGTGCTTTAATAATCTCTGTGTGACCATTTCATTTTTTTTCCACAAATTTAATGACGTAGCACAAATCTCTACGTTTTATATTTATCTTTCATATATATATATATATACACACAAAAACTATTATGAGACGGTTTCACTTATCAATTTCGTGAGTCGAATATATATATATATATATATATATATATATATGTATATGTGTGTTTCGACAACTAATTTTTTTAATTTATAATTAATAAGAAAAATGAGTTAAGATGTCGACATGTTTAGAGGTTTTTTTTTTAAAAAAAATTTATTTAATTTAAGTAGATTAATGAATAATGATTTTTTCATGTAGTTATGAAGTCAACTCTCATATATAATTAATAATAAATAATAAAGAAAAATAATATCAATCTTCTCTTTATCAGTTTTCCATATCATAATCTAAAAATCTTCCTTGGATTTCGTTCTACTAAATTGATTAATTTCTCTTTATTATAATCCTTTTGAACCTTTGACATGTGATGTAAGTTATCAGTATATGCAAGTAAAAAAAAACTAAAAAATTTAATTATAATAAAAAATTATATATATTATTTTAAATGATTTTTTGTTTTTTATAATAATTTTTAAACGGGAGACGTATGATAATTTGAATTTGAATTTGAATATATGCTAAATAAGATTTAGCTCAATTGTCGTGCTTTGAGTTATAAAAATCTTCATTTATCTTTGCTCGATTCAAGATCAACTCAACTGTTCATTCTAAATTTTATCTTGGATAATATTAAGTAAAATAAAGATATATAAATTTAGTATTGGANGACTATCGTAATGTAGATATTAATAAACAAAATTACTATTTTCATATGTTAAAAAAATCACTATTTTTATTTATGAATAAGTAAACATAATTAAATATTTTTTTAAAAAAACTTTTATAATATAAGATAACAGCTTACTGTAATTAATATATAACTGCAGTTGATGATCAAAAGATATCACTTTCTTTTGTAGATAACCATGATAAGACTTTATGTATAAAAAAAATTTGAAAAATAAAAGTTATATTTGAGATGACAACCTTTGCCATTTTTCCATATATTAATTAATGTCCTGACTTCTTATGCTTGGCCATAACTGTTGGGTGGTCCAACTGAAAACAATGTCCCTAAGAAAAGAAAACCCTCATGGAATATCTGAGTTTACGAAATAAACGAGTATTTGATCTTTAATAATATGTTTTCGGAAGAGTTTATCAGATAATATTCGCTAAATATGATTAATCTGATTAACATAATTTGTAGGGTATTATGTTAATTAAAAGATTTAATCAATACGAGTAACGGATACAGGTTCTCCGGTCATAAAAAAGAAGGATCTTGTGGAAAAATATGGACAATGGAATCAATTAACCCACAGTTTTAAAAGGACAAAAAAGAGAGCTTAAAAAATAAGGGGAAGTTGATGAAAAATCCCTAATTAAAACATTTCTTTGGGTTCACTCCCTACCCATAAAATTGTGGTACTATATCATACAAATTGTGGTACACTTCATGTGGAAATGTGGTACACTTCATGTGGAAATGTGGTACTAAAAAAGTACCCAGGGACTGAACACAAAAAAAAACGACGGCCGGAGACTGAAGGCCAATTTCCCGAAAAAATAACCCACAAATGTTGATGACAAGAACGACTCTCTTTAGTTTGCTATCCGTGTAATTTGATGAAAGACTCCTCTGAGACGACTTCTGGAAAGATACCAAATTCAAATAATTGAGAAGCCTGATTCATTTCTTGGCAAATTTTGTGTATGTACGCGAGTCATGTCATTTTTTGGTCCCCCAGTAATTTCTTGGCTTCTTCCCAATTGTCAGAGATTCTGAAAATTTTGGAAAATAATCTTTGTCGAACATTTTTTTTAAAAAAAAAAACATCCCAAATGTATTTTACTTATGTTTCAAAAAAATTTTAAAAAAAAATGGATCAAAATTATTTTCCTAAATATGACCAGTTGGATTAACACTACAAATCAGATTTATAGATAAATTTGAAAATTCAAACTTTTCTTTGTTTAACCGTGTTGAATGATATGGTATAGGGATTCATGTCATGTAGTATCCCTTTGTCGAAGTCTAGTCTCTAGTCTTGCGTTTCATTTGTCATGCTGCGTTTACTTCCTTTTCCAAGTCAATTCATCCATCTCTCCTCTCCTATGGCTATATACTAGTAAAACAGTGTGTTGTATATATAATACACCAATAGTGCAATCAAAATGGTAAAAGTCCTCAAAAACATACGTTTATTTATACAATCAAAGTTTATCACAATGATTAGCAAGTTTATTTTTCCAACAAATCTGTCACACATAGTTTAATTAATGTGAATAAATTGATTGACATGATTTCCAGACTACTTTGTTCATTTGGTTTTAATGATAAACTTCGAATTTCATTATGATAGGAAAAAAATTGAAAGGTTTAAGGTAATACATTCTACACAGTTTAGGTAACAATTGAGATGGTCAATTCATGTCTCGTCATCAAGTGTGAGCTAGGACTAGAGGAGGGACCAAAAGTCATTCATCCAACCAATATGATTTCAAGTTCGATTGACTCCATAATGCATCTGTACAGAAATATATGATCAACATGTGTCCATTTTTCGTCATATTAAAGACTTTGAGGGTTTAATTTGACATTTTTTTCATCACACGAACTGCATCATAACTAACTATTTGGTCTATAATCTATACGGTATTTTTATGCTAAAGTTTAAATAAAAAAATTAAGCCCAATATTTAAAAAGCGAAATATCCCATCAATAATCAAAGAGTTAGTCGGATAAACCTTGTGTGATTCGGTCCAAGTGAAACAACCGAATGCTGAAGGTGGCTTGAAGTTAAATGAGAGGTAACTGATGCAAAGAATGAAACAAAACAAAGAATCGATCAATCTGACAACAACCAAACACTAGCAAATACCTTACAAATTTTAGTTAATATAGTCCAAACATTTTTTCATCTTTCTAGTATAGTTTCTGGTGCTTTTCATCCGACTTTGTTATAAATTTTATGCCACCAAAGAAGAGGAAATTATGAGAGAGAAAGGGAGCACACGAGTTCCACCCGATTTTGATGACTTGATTGAAGAAATTTCACTTGAGGTTTTTGTTCGAGACACGATTAACCAAATTGAAGGCCAACAACATGGCCATGTTGTATTTAAGAAAACTCGAGGTCTTCAAAGGAAATGCAGGAAAAAATAACGCAAGAGATGTGGAAGAAGTCTCAAATATTTTGGCTGATAACATCTTGACTTATGTGAAGGCAGTGGTGAATCGAACGATAAATTCTGTGAATGAAATTTAGGGGAGTGACCATCCCAAGGAGGAGGAACAAGTTCCAGCGAGTTACAAGGGGGGTGACGTTCCCTGGTCATGATGATATAAAAGAGAAAAGAGGATTGCACACTAGCACATATATTAACTTTGGAAATATTTGGAAAACAAGGGATTATTCCAAAATTTTATAAGATATAGCAAATGCTTACAAATTCATAAACATCCTTTCCAGCTCCACTTGTATCAGCGTAACTGGAAAAGAAGGAAAATCCCACCACACATGAATGCACTTTCATGTGGTTTAAATTCATCGAGTTAAACAAAATATTCTCATAGAGCGTTTTAAACACAAGCAATCAAATTATTTCCATCTGAAATAAACCTCACTGCGCTAGCTAAGTATGAATATCAATCACAAAATTTTTTAAATTGTGTACCAAGTTGGAAATCAACACTTGATCGAGTGTGAATTGTGTTAATAAGTGTGGATTTGGCATGGTTTGTTGAGTATTACTGTCAAATAACGAAATTAAAACTACGAAGAGAAGAACACTACTGAAATTCTTTGTGATTTTAGAGTGCCAAAAAAAAAAATAGTTACAAGTTATTGAAGTCTATAATGACCGATCCTTAGGTTCTATCCAGAGAAGTTTGCATCTATATTGAACTTTACAAGTCGAATGATAAATTTGCTGTCGTTGGTCTAGTAAATTGTGTGTAGTATTGTTGCTCCTCAAATAAAATGTTCAAGCTCAACAATGACGTACAAATGAAGGAGAAAGAGGATGTGGCTCCGTTCTATCAGTTCAACAACCGTAAATTACTTGCTACAAATTAACATCTGTTAAAAAATGCCTCTTGATAAGGAATCTTACGGAAGAGAATCATGAGCCACATAGTCAATTTGGTGCTTGTCGAGGAATTCTTGATTTATCACCCATGGCGCATCAGGGATGACCTCATCAACCCACCTGCCAGAAAGAGGTAGCCAGATGATTGATTAGCATATTATTTTTTAGTGAGAAAGGAGGAAGTTAACTTTCACAAAGTGAAAAATCGAAAAACACAAGTTCAGAGCATTTGAATTCTTGTAAATTACTCAAAAAAAAAAACACTCATCACAAATCAAATTCACTCATACACATGATTATCGATGTAATCATTGCTGAACTGCATTAGTATATATAACTTCAATTCCTCAGTAAAACATCAGCCAAAAATTCACTGTAATGTAAGGGAGGCGAATACCCACTTGCAATGGCGAAGAGACTCATAGCATCGGTCATAACAGTCTTCCCCTTGAACTTATGGGTAATCTCATCATTGCAGAATCCGACAAGCAAATACGTGTTGGGGAATCTACATAGATCCAAGGCAAGATATGTTGGCAGTTCAAAACTTTTACTTATGAGTTGCTTAAACAAATCGTAACTCAAAATAGATAAATTAAAGAAATAAAATAAAAATAACTTAAAGCGATCAAATCCGTTTCAACATCAATAGCCTCACCATATGGACATAAGCTAAACAGATTTGTAATTTCACCCACTTAGAAGGCAGAAAATACACAAAAACGAAACAACATTAATATTTTTCTTTTTATCACTAATAATTCATAAATAAAATAAAACGAATATTTTTCATCTATAAAAGACCATCAAATCCGATTTCACATATGTTCGAAAAAATGATTTGGTAATATTTGAGTTAGTAGAGTAGATGAACGTTTAGTCAATGATAAGGAGTTAGTAGAGTAGATGAACGTTTAATCAATGATAAGGAGTTCGATTCTCCAAATCAATATCTTCTAGGAAGAACCTGTCGTACAGTGCGATTGTCTTGGTAATTTGGTTTATAAGTTATTGTATTAGCCCAAGATTTATCCAATCATATAAAAAAGTAACGACTGCAGGTTCTCACATCATAAAAAAAATTGATTTCGTATAACAATAATTTTTTTGGGATTGTTCCACTTTTTATTTATTCACATTTTTTAGTAACGATGACTTCGTAGAACTTAACTAATCACTAATTAATTTTATAATAAAAATGTAACTAACTATGTTTTATTTTTATTTTTTTGAAGAAATAAAGTAATTATATTTGACTCCTTGACTAAAGAGCTATTCTCCACTTTAAAACCTCAGAAATCTGCAAGAAACGATGATAATTGACTTGTTATTAGCGGACGAATAATGGTTGCTGGAAAATAGGTGAAATCGTGTCACGTCTCACAAAAGATCTACTATTGATTTAGAATGAAGAATTTGATTTGAAAAATTATTTGAATAATGAATTTGAAATGACGTATATTTTTTATGCATTTCAATTCCATCAAAATTATCTATGCATCTACATTAATTATTTAGAGATAAAAATTTGAAATTCATTCAAGGTAAATTCCTTCAAACAATCAAAAAGATTTAAAATTTCATAGTTTCAAATATTTCAATCCAAGTTCAACCTAAAAATAATGTCATCAAAATACTCTCTATTAATATTTTGTTTAAAGAAAATTTCACGAAATATTAATTTACAAATTTGTTTAAGGGAACATGCAGGTTCTAAACACTTGCCTAATTAAGATTTTCGCCTCAGATATTGTCAAATTTTAGTCATATTTATCATCTTTGTTGTTGGAAAGCAATAGTTGATTATGTCAAAATAGCATTCGAAACATGAATTTTGTGTTATAGTACAATCTTTTAAAAATTTGAGTTGTAACATGAAGTCGACATGTGTGATACAACTCTAAAAAAATTGTTAAAATTGAAATATATGTAACTACAAATTGAAATATACATAAATAAATCTGAAATTTTCGCAAGAAAAATAATAATTTTTTTTAAAAATCAAAATATTTTATTAATTAATTTAATGTAATAATAAAATTTAATATTAAGCTAATAGTAAATTACTAACTTTAAATCTATATATTCATTCGCTGTATCCAATGTTCGTGAATAAAATTATGATTACATTACCATCTTTATAATTAAATCATTTATTCTTATTTTAAAAAAATACTTCTCATATTTTTTTTATGTGTTTTCGTTTTATCAAAAGTAACAGTACAGCACTAGAATTCTCCGACCTAGCACGGAAATAGTACGCTATTTGAGCATATATGGATCTGTCTGGTCGATCGATTGATGTTACCTAATTTGTTTTAACTTGTGAGTGATTTTAGTATATGATGTTATTTATCATCGGCTCGAAACATTAACGTAACAAAAAAATATAGTTTCGAATTATCAACATCATTGTAATACAATGAGATTAACATATTCCAAGAATTCAAATCTAGCTATTTTCGGAATATTGGTGTTCAAGTTTCGAATTGTCAATAGCATTGTAGTAAGTGACATAATTAAACATGTTACAAGAATTCAAATCTAGCTATTTTCAGTATTTATTTAGACATGAGGGAAATTTGTCGCAAATTGAAAGGAAATATTAATGATCGATGAAGAACAACACCTCGATTAGTCATCATTCATCAACACCATGTTCAAGAATATCACTATCCTCTTCTCGTCGATCACATCATGTGGTTGCTGTAATCCCGATGATCTTTAGAGCTAGAAAACCCAGACGGCGTGTGGGATGAAACGGCCTCGCCGCCGCCCTGCATCCTATTTATCGTGAACACTTGCTGTAGCTGTAGGGGGTGGTGCGAATACTGCATGTGAAATCCAGCCGCGGGGGGAGAAGTAATAGCTGTGGCAGCTTCATTCCTAGCATCAAGCACGAACGTTTCTCCGCCACCGGGGGGTTGAGACCTAGCGGCGAAAGGCGCGATGGGGGCCCCCGTGAATCGCTGCACCATGGACCGAAAGTTGGCGGTGTCTGTGTTGAAAATGGTGGTGGGGGTCCGCCGCAAGACCTTCGCCCGACGCCGGAGGGGTTTTGATATGCGGCCGTGATTCGGGGTCAAGTCGCTACTCCTTGAGTAGGCGAAGGAAGTGGCGGCGGTGGGCGGAGGAAGGGTTTGGTTCATGTCGGAAAAGTAATTTGTTTGGTAGAATTGCATCCATTCATTAGGTGTAGACATAGTTTCACTAGTAGCCATGTGTTGAATAACGACAACACTACTCATTCATTGATTTATTTATAGAAAGGTGAAGGTCGAATGACTTGGAATAAATTGACGAGTTAATGAAAAGAAAGCTCACGAGTTTGATTAAGATATCTCAAATATTTATATTCGTAAAAATGGATCAAATCTGATATATATTTTTCATTAAAAGTAATATTTTAACATATTGATTCGAGTGATGAAAGATATGCATCACAAAATTGGTCCATTAAATGATCTTTTATACACGAATTTTAGAATTCGTCTCGAACCGGAAACCTTGGTCATCGACATATATCTTGGTAATACAAATTTATAGGGATATTATTGAATAGTCATCTGTTCAATTAAGTTGGGATAATTATAATTTAGCACGTTCCACGTGCCTTTGAACGAATTGGATTAGACTATGTAAATTTGCTATATTTTCAAATTAATTTAATGGTATCCGTATGCTCATATTATTTTTATTTTAATGATACATATATCTGTAAATAACACAAACAGAACAATAAATACGTTGGAGGGTTTTGTTTTGTTTTTTTTTTTTAAAAAAAAAAATAAATTATGTAGTGCATATATCAAAATCATGCGTCTAAATTTTTTCAAAAACGACGAGCGCAGCCCCCCACCAAGGGCCGGCTCTATCTCCATCACCTCGAGTACATAAATTATTGTTTATTTGTGCATCGAAATATGTAAATATAAACCGAAAAAGTACTAATGAGTTGATTTCTTGTGGGACAATATCATATATAATGGTTAACTTAAGCTATATTTGCAATGAATTCAATATTTTTGATATAAAAATTAATATTTTTTTATGAGCGATCGAATCAAGTATGAGATATTTGTTTCACAAAATTGACTCATAAGACTATCTCAATTTTTTTTATTTATATTTCTATAATATCTATGCTACATTATAAAATATGAGATGCGTATAATTACTTATTTGAAGTCATTGTATAGTTTTTTATATACCAAAATTTCTCTATAAGAATAAAAAATATTTAACCTTTATTTAATTAAAAATATGATAAAAATCGATTTTAGTAAATTTAAAGTTTATCTACAACATATCTCAATGATATTTTCTTTTAACTATAAAGATATTTTTAAATCATTAAAAAAATATTTTTAAATTTCAAATTAATATATAAATATTTTACAAAAACATCATACATACACGCATTACATATATACGAAGAGATGCTAATTATTATTGAACGAGAGATTATTGTACAAGAATATCAGCAGATTTTCTTTTGCAAAATACTCATTTCTCATTATATGTTATATTTAATGAGATTACAAAATATAGCCAATAAAATTTCTAATAAAGTTTGATGAAAAAAATTACCTCTATTATATAATTATTTTCATAAACATTTTTTTAATACAATGTAATTTATATACACATGTCGTACGAGTTCCAAACACCATAAATCATAAGACACTTTGAATGGGTTTTGAATTCAACGTTTTTACTGGTCAAAGCAAAGAATACTTGGTAAGTTTGTGATTGGTCTTCGTCGAACAATGAAGTTCTAGAAGGTAGTTTTATTATTATTATTTTTAATAATATAGTTTATGGACATAACAATAAGTATCTGGAAAGAATTTTTATTACTAATTCTATATAATATTTTATCCGATCATATTATTAAATTATATATATATACATAATATTTTTATTGAAATATCGTATAACAGCAGGAAATTGGTTCATTGAATTGAATGTAATGATTCCGTTATGAAGTGTGATAAAATTTAATTTAAAAATATTTATCAAAAAGTTTTTGATAATGTATTCGTTGTATTTTATTTCTTGAATAATTAATTTTAAGACTACTTTTACTTAATTTATGATACTGATACGGTCCGCACAGGTAGCGGAAAATATTAATTATATCACATCATTATATATATATATTAATAAAAAATAAGGGAAGTTGGTGAAAAATCCCCAACCAAAACATTTATTTGGGTTCACTCCCTACCCACAAAATTGTGGTACTATGTCATACAAATTGTGGTACACTTCATGTGAAAATGTGGTACACTTCATGTGAAAATGTGATACTAAAAAAGTACCCAGGGACTGAACAAAAAAAAAAACGACGGCTGGGGAGTTAAGTCCAATTTCCCGTAAAAAATACACATGTATTTATTTTTAATTTGATCAAATAATACTAAACAATTAACACGAAATTATTTTCAATTTAGAAGATTTGTTCGATTTAAAAGAGAAATTTTGTTTAGATTTTTTTCTATATAAAATATGGAGTGCTTTGAATAGTTTTTAGTAGAGTAAAAAAGATAANCACACACACACATACACACACACATATATAGATAGTTATTATTTTCCCCCAAGCAAATTAGGTAATATAGAAATAAATCATTTACCCTCTACACTGAACAGACATGCAAATGAATTCCATATGTATGTGAAATAATGGAGTTATTTATTTTGATAAATAGATGGACATTCGTGGTCATTCCAAGAATCTGCATAAAAGCTCATTAAAGGATACGGCGTCGGCTCGTTCCATTCCCCCGGCGTTATCCATCACTAAAGCATTTTAAAGAATATGAAAAGTGAAGACCTTTTAAAAGTTTGTGATGCACTTTCTTGTATTTACAATACATCTTGGGGTGTATTCAATATAAGAAATTTATTGATTTTTAATGACTTTTGTAGATTCTAAAAGTCTATATATATTCAAATAAGACTTTTAGACCCTCTATAGAAGTCTAGTGGTATTCAAATTTTCAATAGATTTTTAATAATTTCATGGAATTCATTAACATGCAAACATTAAAGTTTAAAGTACAACTATAAATTGTATTTGGTTCAACCCAAAGATTTGGATGGATATTTAAAACTTTCTAACTCATACACAAGCTATTTATTTCTCTCTTTATCGCTTCACATTACCTCTCTTCTTATCTTCTCTACTATCATCTATCTCTATCACTCTCTCAAATTTTCGAAGTGTATCTCTATATATATTTTCATATTTTTTTTTCAAATTTTTCATTTTTTGGCTGAGTGTTCATTTAATAATTTTTTATTTTAATTTATAAGAAATTTTGAATTCTAGAATTGATTTTGTGATTTTTAATTTATGATTTATACAAATTAATGTAACATTCAATATTAATAAAAGATGATAAAAAAAATATCGCTTAATTCTTAATAATTGAATAACCTCCCAACAACCATGATTTTTTAAATTATTTCTAGTATTTTCAATTAATATGTAAACTATGATATTTTTATACAAAATTATATCAACACGATGCTAAATAATATTCTTTTCACATGTATATTATCAATTGAAAAACAAAGTTACAAATTAATCAATTGATGTATTTTAAAAAATTTACAAACATGCATACAAACCCACATATATACACATGTAAGGATTAAATGTTTTAACTTTTAAATAAGTAAATTTATTTATTAATATAAATGTTGCAAAAACTATGTCAAACCAAATATGTTATGTATATCAGTTAATTATTGGTTCAAAAAAATTAATAAAAAATAATATATTATAATTAAGTACAAAATTTATAAAATTCTATTAAAAAAAATTCACAAAAGTCTAAAAAATCTTGCAAAAAAGTTTACATGAATCCACATAAATCTGTTTATAAATATATGAGATTTTGTAAAAGTTAATAAAAATCTATCAAATACATAAAAGTCTATCATTTAAAAAATTCATTAAAAATCATCGAAATTCAGAAGTTAATAACCCCACTTGAGGTGTTTAATGCGATGAAAGATACATGAAATGAGAAGGACAAATTTATAACGCTTAATCTTTGTGGAATTTGAGTCAACCGCTGCTGGATGTATAATCAATTAATATCTTATCTTTTAACACTGAATGACACAAAACATGATATAAGACCAAAACACACAATAACCTTTACATTAAAATATGTATATAATAGAATTAGAATATGTCATAACATGACGTTACATGAACTAATTCATACCAAAGAGACTTTGAACAGGTTTGGCTTCTCCTTCTTCTTCTTCTTCAGTATCCAGTAGGGAATTCACATTTACCATACTCTACAACCACATAACTAAAATTAATTACGAATAACAGTGTGTCTGATTTTTCTTTTTTTCTTTGATGAATAAAATATAATGACGGTTAAAAGTCGCCTGTAATAAGAATTGAATATGTTGTATTTAGATTCAAAAGTTATATAACAAATCTTATAACATAGAGTATGTCTCTTATAAGACGATCTCACGAATCTTTATCTGTGAAATGAGTCAACCTACCCATATTCACAATAAAAAGTAGTACTCTTAACATAAAAAGTAATATTTTTTCATGAATTACCCAAATAAGAGATCTGTCTCACAAAATACGACCCGTGAGACCGTCTCACACAAATTTTTGCCTATAACATATTATTTTATATTATACCTGAAATATTTATAATATAATCAAATATTAATCATTTAATCATCAACATATACATCAATTTTTATATAATATAATGATACACACAAAAACAAAAAACTAACTCTTGTAAGATAGATTTGTGCGATTAAAAAAAAAACATAAAGAAATTATTCGTGTGGGTCAATCACGTGCACTCCATTCCAATTAGCTTAGCCACTTTCAGGCCCACCCCAATTCGACCATAATCTACTCTATTATAAATTAACATACAGCACATGTTAGCCACTATGCCACCCCAAACTCTTAACATACGCCACTTATTGTCCGTAAAAACAAAATCAAAAAAATTATTATACATAAATTTAAGCGTTTTGTTTTGTTTTGTTTTTTTATGATGTATGAACTAGCCATCGTTATTTTTTTTTAATGGTTTAATCGACCAAATAAATAAATTAAAATTCTAAAAATTTTAAAATTTAAAATTTAAGCAGTTAATAATAAAATGGAAGAAATCTTACTGGGGTGTTGAGTAGCAATATAAGAGGCCCCACCAAAATAGCAAGTCCCGATGCCACGTCCCTTCTTCTGATAATAACTGTTGAATGCGTACGATGCGTGAGCCTCGAGTGTGTTAGGATCGAAACACGTGGACCCTGGCTGGATCGGATGGCAATCGGCGCCACCTTCCCCGCAAGCGTAATCTAGACCCTCCTGCAGCCTATCCTTACCGGCATCCATCTTCGCCACGCACCACGTCTCCCCACTCCCTGTCGATACTCTCTGCTCGCCGCTTGTGCCCGGAGGTTGGATTTCTCTGTAGCTCTTCAGACCTTCCACTGTGAACGGAACCTCGTAAACCTTCTTCTCGTTGGGGTAGAACAGCCCGAAGTTCCTCTCCGACGTGGGTCCCACCTTCTTGTTCTCGTTGAAGAGGGCGAACAGGAACACGGTCAGGTTTTCGTTGGGTCGCAATGGGGTCCCGCCGCCGGTCAGGACTCGGCGGACTAGGTTTCCGTTGTACGAGGCTGCGTTTTCTATACTTGCACCGTGCTCGTTTGAGTCGCCTTTGGACGGCCACCCGGTTTCGCTGACAATGATTCCGACGTCTTCATATTTCAACGCCGACATGGCCGCAAATACGGCGTCGATCTGAGCGTCGAAGAGGGAGAAATAGTGCAGGCCGTTGCCAGCGTCCACGACTCCGGGATTCTCCCGGGAGAGGGCATAGTCCAACGGTATGACGTCTGCATTGGATTCGTATGCGAAGAAGGGATATACGTTCACCATGAGTTTGGACCTGGTTTTCCTCAGAAACTCCAGCATGGGCTTGAACACCGGTTCGATCAAGTCCGGCCGAAACGTACCGGCCGAGGAGGGGTACGAGTTCTGCAGCGCGCTGAGTGCAATGGGAGACGACAGTTTGATGTCTTCATGGAGTTTGTACTTGACCAGTGCTTCTTGAATGTTATACAGCGCCGGTATCAAGTAGCGAGTGGTGTTGTGAGTGTCGACGAAGACCTCATTCCCGACGGCGATGGCTTCGATGGCGGTGGATGGGTGGTAGGCCACGACATTGCGGAGAACCCACGAATAGGCGAAGGACTGGCGGCGGGCGGCGGAGTAGAGGAGCTCGTTGGGGAGATTGACAGTGACTCTGATACCCGACCCGGACAATGCCTTGAGAACTGCCGGGTCGGTGTCGTACGCCTTGACCCTATCCAAACCCTGCGATTTCAGGAGCTGCACCACCTTTGTCGCCGATGGGAGGTTGTTTGCTATCCGGCCATAGTTCACACCAATGGAACCTCCACCTTCTGCAACCCAACAATGTACCATTAGCGCCCAAGAAATTAGAGGGGGTAAAGCCCAGAAAAAGGCATGTAAAATGCGGCGGCATCCCAATTGATTGAACTCAATTTGTTCATATAATACGCGTGTGGGAAGAAGAATAAGAACAAAAAAGAAAAATGCAGCCAAATCGAAGTCTATTTTTGAGCCATGTACATCCGCAGAACTCGAAAAATTTTAAAAGTTGATATGCATTGCTGCCCAATTCACAGAAATATTAATACTGTATGGAAAAAAGGGAAAAAAATACAGATACCTGCAATTGAAAGAAGAGAGAAGATTAGCAAGAGGAGAGAAATGGGGAGAGCTTCCATGAACTGCATCTCGAAAAAGTGGAAGCTCAAATTAATGGCCACTTCTGATTTTGTTCTTTTAAAGCTTCCCTTCTTGTTGGGGGAAACAGAGCGAGTGTGAATGAGCATAGAAACAGTTTCGTCTTTAACTATATATTATTATTATTATTATTATTATTATTATTATATTCTTGAAGCTATTAAATAACTACGTCATAATAATAATAAAAATTAACAATGAAATTTTGTCGCTGAAAATACTTCCATAGGCAAAATTTGAAACATGAAAATGGAATTGCTAACAAAAATTCACAACTTAAAAGTTAAAACATTTCGGAAACAAATAAAACATCAATTCAATACGTTTAAAAACGAAAATTTTTGGTTTGACAAATCAGAATAAAAAACTGTGACCCTTTAGTGGTTATCCTTCAAAATTCTACCTAAACCAAAAAAGATTCAACTTTTTCCTCAACAGATGCAAATTCTTTGGTTTTGTAAGAATTTTGACGATCGCTTTTGGTTGCACCAATGTAAAATCGGGACCGCCCTTTAATTGGGACCCATGTCAATTGACCGTTTCCGGCAAGAATCTTTGTAAATTTGGAAGGGCCAACAAAAACACAGTCATGGTATATTATCTTTTTTATCTTATTTAATTTAACAAGAATAAATATGAACATGTAGTAGTAGTGTGGAATTATGACACAATAATTTGTCAATTTGGTTCCGGGGCAATAGCTATAAAGTAGAGTAATTTTGTTTTTGTTTTTTTTTTTACTATTTACTAAAGTCAGTAACGCTTCCCGAGATAGAATTAAGACTGTTGTCATAATTCTTAAGTTGGTCAAATACCTTCACAGTTCTCGATATTTAAGAGTCTTTCATAATTGACACTGTCGATTAAGAATGGTCACACAATGGTGACTAGTTGCCACAGCTAAGATGACAATGTATTGAAATACAGAGAAGATGACTATTTTTAAAAATTAAAATAAAAACACACACACAGAGTAGGGGGTTAAGGTTAAATAATGCACGAATTCACTATTAAATTCCCAAATCCACCATCTGATCAGACCCGTCAACGAGAGAGCAGAAAGTTGATGGTATGGTATCCAGATTATCTTGACCTGCAAACCTGCAGTGTGCCATTGGAATTTGAAGGAAAAATGGAGCTATGGCTGACAAGATACTTTGTATTGAAATCTACCTGTCGCTAGGTTCTTCACGTTCCTTCAGCCAAAGCGGAACCTGCTAAAAGCATGAAAAAACTTTCAGCAAATCAAATAGTTAGGGATATACAAACTGTAAGGCGATCATGCCCGGATCCTAAATTCCGTGAATTCAGAAATCCGCCTCCGCCCCTGACTCGTGTCACACATTTCTTTATACTTTGTTGAACTGTTAACCAGGGTAAAGCAAGATTCATCAATCAATGATATGGCAGAAAAGTAGAAGACGAGATACAAAAACGCTTCCACCGACTTATTAACAGTTTATAACATCATTTTGAGGGATCTGTCTTCTACAGTAATTAGAGGTGCGGAATCCTAATACGACCAAGCTTTTGAAACATCTACTACAGCCACAATATCCCAGAAAAATGTAAAATCTCGACTGATGGCAGAGGATGTGGCTATTGTGGCAGTTCTGAAGCATGTCTAGCATTGCCTTGCAACTGCAACTATCTCACATTATGTTCGTCCTGATAAAAATTCAAAAATGGAAGTCGTTGAGGAGTAAAGTCTATTAAGTAGTGAATTATTGAGATTTGAGACACGTTGTTGCTACAAGTGACCTGCATGCCATAACTGAAACTTTGTTGTCTAAAATCCAAATGCCCCTACAAAAAATAGAGTGAAAAAGATAACCCATCGTCTATGATAAACATTGCAAGATTGATGCGTAATCCACTAGAATACCAGTCCAGGCATATTTTGTTGAACTCCATAAAAGCCATCATGACTGGACGCAATGGGGTTTAACTGTCCCTACGATACAACCCAAAAAGATACACACCCCATCAAATTACATCACATGTAAATAGAACCGAGGTTCTGTAGACTTTAAGGCATCAATTTTTTATGACGAAGTAAACAAAAAATACCAGCCCCTGCATTGTCTGTTGGCCAACATAGTACGCATCTTGTGGTGCCTCCATCAGATTTAACTAATCAATAGAAAAGGTCATATATAATGCATCATGCTGTTTTTTATATTTTCATTCTAAAAACCATTACATTCAGAAGCTAGCATCTTTGACCACTAAAATGTTCCTACAATAATGCGGTCAGGAACCTCACAAAGGCTTACCAGTCCGTGCACATTATGTTGGGATCCGTAGAACCCATTTAGGGTCATTCCATCTGAATATAAATTCTCCTGTAGAGGGGAAAATCATATCAGGAGAGCGTAGTCTTTCACGCATATAAGAGATTACAAATGAGTTCAACCTTTCAATAGACATCGTGCAAGTTATAAGCAAGCCATGGAAAAACTATTACTAAGCTACACTATGGCTCGCCACTTGTTGCAAATGGTCTTGGGCTTCAACAACAACTGTCTTGTCTGTTTGTAACTGAGATATAGACATGCATTGAATATATTCCTTGTAACAAATGATTACCAAACGAACATAGATATTGACAGCAAATAAAAAGCTACTAACTTTTCTTCTCTTGTTTGCTGCCTTCTTCTTTTTTGTTTTAGTAGAATGGACGAATTGACTCTCTTCATCAGCACGACAAAGAGCAACAGAACTACCACTAAGTTCCATGGTATTTCGGTTATTAATATTTACACACTCCTTCAAGGCTTCAATTAAAGTATGGCAAGCAATATTGTGATTATTCTCAGACAAAGAACCTTCTTCACCCAATTCAATTGCACGTCTACAAAGATCATTGTATCTCTGCACCCTATTTTGGATTCCCTCTGTTCCTTCTATCGCTACTTGCCTGGTTTTTGCATCTTTTGTCCACCTTTTCAGGATGTATCTGGATGGGATACTATAAATACCACATATCTGAAGGACGATCATTGAATGCCTACAAAGAAAGCCTCTATTTTCAAACATCACACATGAACAAGAAACCTCTGAATTCACCTCATTCCATGTCACCATAAAATGCTCAACTTTTTCGCAATCATCGACTCTGAAAGTACTAATTCCTCCATTTTCTTTTTCCTTCTTAGGATGGCAGCCTACCACGCCTAAAACTTCATCCTGGAATTTTCTAAATATTGCATGTGTATAAACTGTTGACATCTGTTTTTCCCAAGGAGAAGGTGATTTGAGTGCGGGCTGTTTGTGCCATGAGTCAAAGTCAGCCATGTCTTCCTCTCCATGCCTACTTTGAAGAATTACTCCATATTGTCTCACAAACTCTTTTAGATTGATCTTTTTGTGAAAGTATCTATCAAAGAAGGAGTTGACACTTTCCGATCGTTGAGATGTAGATAACCCTGCCAAAAAACATTCCTTCAGAAAAGTAGGAACCCACATCTTACGGTCTGCATACAGTGAAAGAATCCATTCATTGTTATGTAGTTCAAATCTGCCGATCATCTTCCACCACCTCATGTCAAATTCTTCATCTGTCAACGATTTGAATATACACTTGTTGAATTTTTTCATCAAACTATCATGATATTTGAGTGCATGAGCAAGAGTTTCAGCCATTCTTTCTAATATATTCCAAAGTGCAAAGCAGTGGCGCGTATATGGGAAAATTTCTTCAATAGCAGATCTCAAGTGGTTATCTTGATTAGTGATTACCACTTTAGGAGCTTGCCCACCCATTGCTTTAACCCATGATTTCATTAACCAGACAAATGTTGGTTTAGTTTCATCAGCTAACAGTGCACTACCAAGCAACATTGGCTGAAAATGATGGTTCACCCCAATGAACAGAACAATAGGCATTTTCTCATTGATTTTCATGTAAGTGGTATCAAAGCAAACAACATCATTGAAGTAAATATAATCTTTCCTGCTTTTCCCATCAACCCAAAACAAGTTCCTCAGACGCTGATCTTCATTCAAGTCAATAGCATAGAAGAAAGAAGGGTTTTCTTTCTGAATTCTCACAAAATACTCAAGAATGACCTGAGCATCCCCCTCTTCTAATGCCAAGTACCGACCTCAGTCGAACTGGTGATCAAACTCATTCTTGTCAAGGCAATAATTATGGCCCCCACCATATTGTCTAGACATCTCAACATACATCTTCCTTGTCCTCTCACTAACTGCATGCAAAATGTCTATATTATTCTTGTCAGCTAACTTCGCATTCCTATGAATACGAAAATGATATGCTAAGGCAGGCAAAAGCTCGTGATTGTGCTCTTTCATAAATTCATGAATATACCATTTTCCATCTCGCTTTCTCTTTACATGCATACTAGCCTTACAACCTGTCTTTTTGACACTTGGTCTTCGACTACTGCCACCCTCCGATTCTGGTGTGACCCCATATCTTGAGCATGCAAATTTGGGTCAATAAACTCTTTGGTTTTCTTAGAACGTCGACTATTTTTAATCGACGTGGTGAATCCCATAGATTTTCCATATTCCTGATAAAATATATAAGCCGTCTCATGGGATTCAAATTCTATCCCATCATGTTGTTCCAAGTTTTCACCTTCAATCCCTACAGTATCACTTTTAGGACAGCCAATCAACTGTCCATCCTTATTTTGAACACTATCTGAAACATCAATTACACATAAACCGGTCACACCACCAACAGCTTCCACGGTGTCCACAAAATCCACCATCTTCGAAATGTATATTTCCAAGGTTATTAAATTACTGCACGACTCATGGTTCTACTATAAACTAATCAATCCTGTAGACGGGCAAAAAGAAGAACATGAAATTGTGAATAAAATCTAAAACATGACAAAATGAACTTGAATAGAGCTAAAATTTGGGCTTTTCTGTATCGACTCAGGATCATATAACACAAAATATAAATGACTATAAAATTAAAAATACAAAGTACCACCAGCAACTATTATTCTTTCTACGCTTCGACTTGCTTCAAAAGAACCAACAAAAATGCTACGTGATTGCATGTTGATTGAATCAATAAACTCAAAAAATACAAAGCTAAAATTTCAAATAACCAACAACCAAAACAACCTTGCACAGACAAAAACTTTTCAAAGCCCTGATCCACAACTTACTTATTTGAGATCAAAAATGACACCAAACCCGATTCGCATTATCACATAACACCAGAATTTCACCGAATAAAAAACCTGAAACCGCAACAATTGAAGGCCTACTTAATTTTTTCTGGAATGATAAACCCAAGCTAACCGCCAACCCTTCATTATATTCACTCCCCATCCCCACGAGGATTCGCCGCAGTTTAAGATGAGGATTGAAAGAGAAGGTTAGCCGCACCTTCAGATTATGCCTTGAAATGGAAAAACGATGATGCAGAACCAGAGCCGGTCGAATGAAGAACTAGAAAGACCCCCAAATCCATCGTCCTAGGCGCAACTACCTTTAAGTTTAATTTTCACATACAATTTCAAATTACCTTATTTATTAAACTAAAAAATTTAATTTAATTAGCAAAAAAAATCATTTCAATTGATTTCAAATTTATTTGAGTATAGATGTATTTGAAAATAATTTAGTATACAAATATACATTTTGAGATTATTTCAATCATTTTGAATATAACTTGCTTAAAACGTTAACTAATATTATCTTACTTTGTTTACTTTACACATATTAATCCAATAAATTTTGTATAATTCATCTTGAAAATTTTATAAGCTTTGAGCCCGTTTGATCGGAATATTGTTTGATTATGAAAGTTATTTAAGAAAACATTTAGCAACTTTTAATAATATAGAATTACTTGATTTTCAATTTGTGCTTTTACAAAATAAAAACAAAAATACTTTTCAACATTTATTCACGATAATAAGGATCGTTGTTGTTTTTATTATTATTATTATTATGTTATTTTTAGTTAATAATTGTATAAGTTTAAGATATCGAGTATGATTTTATCTGTTTTATTCATAATTTATGTATATTATTCGTCTATCACGTGTTTCGATTGATTTGTAAGTTGATTTAATAATTAAAAAAAATTATTAGCTAAAGTACGAGCAAAGCACGCTAGGACGGGTATTTTGCTCGCCCCATCATGCAAAAGAGGGAAAAAATACCAGATCTGCTAGGCGCTCATCTTAGGGCAGATGTTTAACGTGTCTGACTGAAAATTAATGCGAGCATGTTGTGCTAAAGGGGTAGAATTTGTCTGTACTAGTGCGACCCGATAAATAAATGCAATATGCGTGATTTGTTATTTTTGTGAAGTCTTGGAGACATCTATATTTGGGAGAAGCCATAATACATGAAAACTAATCACTATTCATCAAGATTAAATCACACACTTAGCCGCACAAGAGAGAGGGCCGCTCAAAGAAGAATTCAAGCGAAGAACTAGAACTCAACACAATGTTTTTCTTATTTTCTCTTTTCTTTAATTAGGATTTAAAGGATCATACACTCAAACATTTATATTGTGAATTATTTTTTAATATTGAATTTTGGTTTTAAAGTATTATTGATCATGTTATTATTTTGATGGCATATTTAAAGTATAATCATCTTTGAAGTGATTTTATATGTTATAATTGACAATAAGAGTGGATTTTATAATATCATATGATAATATAATCCGTAGATCTACAACTTGCATAGACATATGGAGTTGAATACATGTTGATAGTCATTGACCGAAAATCGAAAACTAGATGATTTCACAGTTTGTTAATGCGATTGCAATTGTTAAATGACACAAGGATAATTGATTATTATATTTTGTTAATTGAATTAATATAGCTTGACATAGTGTACTGATAAATTAAAGAATCTCGTAAAAACATGACTTATGAATTGAAATTCAATCATTAGAGAAGATTTAGAGGTAGATGAGCCGAGATCCTTATAATAGTTTATTTATTATTTTCAGTCTAATTATTTATGTTGCGTTTGTTTTATCCTTTTATTTCATTATTAATTTAGTTTATTAATTAATTCAATTATTGTTTTAATTAACTAAAAAATTTGACTTGAGGTAAATTTGTCTAATAAATCTCTATGAAATCGATACTCATACTTTGTACATTATATTATAACTTGACTCGTACACTTGCGATTCATTCGAACTTAAATGATTAATTTTGTTAAGGAATTTACAGTGCAAAAAACGTGCAAAAAAGTTCGAACAATGGAGAATTTGAACAATCTACAAAAGTTTTAAATAAATCAAATAGAGAGATGTTATATTAAAATGGAGTATTCTACTATGAGTGACAATTTAGAAGGACAGAGAGGTGAGAAATGACTTCAGAAATTTGCTTGTAATATAGCACGAGTTCATATCTCCTAAGCCCAACAGGAACTCCGAGCCTAAACTTGTCTCCGAGCCTTCTTTTTATTGCATAATTTACAAATATTTAATGGTTCACAACTGCAAGAGGATACAACTATATCATGATAACAGCTAAAAGAATCCGCCATTATCCGATTCAATCATCCTACTTATGTAAAATCGGCCACTGATGCATAAGCTACAACACACTTTACAACATGAAACTGTCATCCGGATTTTGTGCCACCACTCCAGACACTGCTGCCCCATTATATAGTTCATTAGGAGACTTGAACGCTTTGTTTGGCCGTGAAGAAGATGACTCTCAAGCATGTCTTTGGGCATCATCATGCAACTGGGCAGATCTTACGTTAGGTTCCTCCTGCAAAAGCTATATATGAATTATCGAACCACAGATTGATGAGGTGATATGAGAGATTTGTTAACTTTTGCCATCTGGATAATGGAAAGACTAACCCGAAGACCATAGTTGAAATTTGGAGTGCGGAAAAAATCCATTTGTCCCTGAAGAAAGACATCCATGGTAATTTTGTTATATATTAGATGCTATCCGCCAAGAAAATATTAAAAAAAATATACGTAGGATAATTAAGTACCAATCCATGCATGGTAGGATGAGTTCCATAATAACCATCATGGGCAGGTGCTATAGAATTCAGCTGGCCCTTCAAAAGAAGTTGACACAGAAATTAATTATCCCAAACAAATTATCCTAATACCAAAACTTATTTCTCATCTTATAGGCAAATAAATTACATACCAGTCCCTGAATGGTCTGTTGGTTCCCATAGTAATTATCACGTGAAGGAGCCATTAGGTTCAACTGTACCTTCCAAAACAATTTAAGGCAGTTAGGAATAGTGCATGCGAATATCAATTCATGGCATCAACTTGACAAAAATGCCTACCATTCCTTGCACCCCTGGTTGGTGTCCAAAAAATCCATCAAGATTGACCGGTCGAGAACCCAATTTCTCCTTGACATAGAAAAGAAACAATGCATCAAGAATAAATAAAAAAAACGAAGGTTGGAGGAAACCGCAAAACCTATCATTACTGACGAGATTAGTAGTTTCAAAATGCACTTTCTAATTCATACATAAAGCGAAAACAGCCGAGTATTCATGGCCTACAAGAACTCCAAAATTTTTATCCCTACTTTGTGCTACACTATGCCATGGTTTCGTAAATTTGACGTGCATTTCTATTTTTAATTACTAATTATTCAGCCAAGCTTCCTTTAGGTTGAAATTTACAACTCATCCAGATTCGATATCCTGTACAACTTAGAGGCAAAGAAATTCAAAATGAGATACCATTTGTTGCAAGCTTTCCGGCGTCCCAACTGTCGTAATATCTGGCTCCACATTTAACTGCAATACAGGTAATACAACCTTTAAACACAATGGAACATAAATAAAAATAGAACAGATAACTTATTCACAACAACCTTCCTTTTCTTGGTAGCATTTTTCCTCTTATTTGTCTTGCTCCCTTTAAAGTCTTCTTCAATGCAGAGAAGACCTGGTGAGGCGGATGCGCCGGTTTCTACTAAATTCTTATCTGAGTTGTTAACATTCAAACAATTCTCAAAAACACCATCAAGTGCACGTACAGTCATATTATAACTCTCTTGTGATAATGATGCTTCTTCACCTAATTTTACAGCTCGCTCATAAAGTTCGTTATACCGCTGCACCCTTGACTGAACCTGTTCAGATGAATCTCCAGTTAAATATCCACTCCTGGCATCCTTAGTCCACCGTTTCAAAATATATTGGGGAGGAATTGCAGAAATACCACAAATTTGAAGGACAATCATTGCATGTCTACAAAGAAAACCTTTGAATTCAAATAAGTGGCATATGCACGATATTTCTGATCTCATTTCATTCAAAATGACGGCAAATTCTTGATTCCTTTCAAAATCTTGAACTTTAAATTTAATGGTGGCATCAACCTTTTCCTCTTTCTTGGGGGCACATGCTACAGCACCCAATACCTCAACTTGAAACTTTTTAAACACTGCATGGGTATACACCCCAGCCATCTGCTTCTCAAATGGTGACGGAGACTTCAAAGCTGGTTGTTTGTTCCACGTATCCGAATATGCCTTTGCTTCCTCTTCATATCTGTCTTGTAGAATTGACTCATATTGTTTCACAAACTCTAGCACAGTCGTCTTCTTATGTACATACTTGTCAAAGAAAGAATTCACGCTCTCTGATCGTTGAACAGCGGACATACCAGCTAAAATTCCATCTTTCAAAAGGCTTGTCACCCATTTTTTACGGTCTTCAAAGAATGATTGGAACAGTTCGTTTTCTTTTAGCCCAAACCTGTCCACCAATTTATGCCACCTCTTCTCAAACTCCTCATCTGTCACTGATCTATAAATGCACTTTTCAAATTTAGATGTAAAATTTTCATTCTGTTTAATTACATGATCTAGGATCTCGGAAACCTTTCCCATTATGTTCCACAAACAAAAAACATGGAGAGTGGAAGTGAATATCTCGGAAACTACCGACTTCAAAACCTTATCTTGATCTGTAATCACTATTTTTGGAACTTGACCGCCCATTGCTTTCAACCACGTTTGCATGACCCATGTAAATGTGGCTGCGGTTTCATCTGATATCAAAGCACATCCAAGAAGCATGAACTGATAGTACTGATTGACCCCAACAAACAGAATCAGAGGCATTTTATACTTGTTTCTGACGTAGCTTGTATCAAAAGACACAACGTCACTAAAATAGACGTAATCATGCCTGCTTTTAGCATCAACCCACAACATACTCTTCAGGCGTTGGTCTTCACCAACATCTACTGCATAAAAGAAGTTGGAATTCTGACACTGCATCTGGATAAAAAACTCAAGCATAATGTTCACCTCTTCTGCATCCATTGTCATGTTCCTATTCTTCTCAAATGAGCTTCTGGAGTCATGTTTGAGGCCAACTGCACTTTTATATTCAGCAAACTGCTTAGCCATTGCAGCATACATCCTTCTAGTTTGTTCGCTTACAGCTTGGGCCGGTAATAATTCGTGGTTGTGCTCTTTCTCGAATCTATGTATTATCCATTTTCCATCTTGCCTTCTCTTAACATGCATGCTTGCCTTGCAATCTGTCTTTGCACATGCTCGCCTACCTGTGGCAATCTCTGGGTCCTGCTTGCTTCCTTGTCTACTGCGTGGTCGGTTTAAAGATTTCTCGTATTCACGCTTAGTTCCATATCTAGAGCATGCAAATTTTGCATCAATGAATTCCCTTGATGTCTTTGAACGGCGACTATTCTGAATTGCGGTATTGAATCCCACAGACCTAGAATATTCCTGATAGAAAGCATATGCATCTCCATGTGAACCAAATTCCATACCAGGTAGAGGCTCAAGAATTGCCAAATCTTTAAAATCTATTTCAATCTCCCCGTCTTTAATATGCAACTTTTCCTCAACATCCACCATACTTCCACCAACACCATCTAAATTGAGGGGTTTCTCATCTCCATCTAGCATATTAACAATTCCATTGTGCTCTTCTCTATCAGTTTCTCCAGAAGGTAACCTAAGATCTATATCCATGACAACCTGTTTCCTTATAATTCAAGTTTTCCTGCAGCCACCTAGAATAAAAAAAGGTCATTTCAGCGACATATTCAACAAAAATAAAAAGTATGCACTCAAGTGTTATCAACTTTTCAACAAATGCAACAAATGTGAAGAGAGCAGGGTTCAATTTCCAATTATCAAAATACTCTAGAACATCGCAAAAGACAATGAATCATGCTTCTGGAAGAATAGTACAAAAGACTTGAAAACTTAATAATTACTTCTACATCGAAGCACTGGAAAATCCCAAGATTCACTAGAAAAACGATGTATCCTCCGAAAACTTGCATGACAAAAATCAATTATCGCAGTTGATAATTGGACTAGTAAACTTTGACCATGTAAGCACAAAATGAGTATATATCATATTTCCTGTCTGATTTAATACCAGATATTGGAATTTTCACCAAACTAGAACTCCAACCCTATAGATTACTCGTGTGTCACGCAAAACTAATAGAAGCCAATGATTATGATATGCTGGATAGCCTCAAATTCAGTGCCAAAGAACATATAGACGCCATGTATTTAACTGCAATCTCATATACTATCCAGTTTTCACAGCTTATTCAGATCCTCTTATTTCTCCAACAAATTGGCTTTACAAAAACAAAAGACCTTTTGGAGTTATACTACTAAATCTCATTTATCTATCAGGGAGGCCTATATGGGACAACGAGAACAGGGTATACACAGCAATCATTTGCTATGAAGACTGTCTCTGCCATGGTGTATACTATATAAACCCATTATCTATCAGGGAGGCCTATATGGGATAATGAGAACGGGGGACAGGCAGAAAACATTTGCCATGAAGACTTCATTAGCTCCCATAACTACCAGTTACTGATCTCTCTCTCCATTCAAAAAAAAATGCCATCAGCTAAGGGGAAAAATCACAATCTTCTTTCCTATAAATCTCCAGTATGTTCCCCTCACCCACCACTCATATCGCACTGTGACTCATCCGCAGAACCCATGCATGGAATGGCTAACCATTTTCATCTTCCCGACCAATATTTCGATGAATAGGGCTCCAAACAGAAAAGTAACAACACCATTTGTGCTCATAGCTAACTAAATTATGATGGCTTCTAACTTCAGTATCAGAAGTCACCAATCTTTTTCAAACTCGAAATAATTCAAACCAGAATCGTCCACTGTAGCTGACCTTTCTTAACGGAATTGATCCAAACCAGAAAACGCAAAAGTGGCAAACTTTCTGGAATTACAAAAATCCATTATGGCATTTTCCAGCCAAGCATTCCACAACAACTATAGTGTATCGAAACATAAAGTTCAAAACTACAGCTTTCCACACGAAGTTCAAAAGGAACCTTTTCCGGTCCCTTTACCCACCATCAAAAATGAATAGTAATTTTAAACAGACTCCTGTTAGATAGCTGACAATTATAATCGCAGCTATAAAAAATTGATAAAATATTGAATCCCAAAGCGTCCAGTGATACAACAACACTAACGTAGAGAAAACTACAACGCCAAAACGGCAGAATTCGGTGACTTAGCTAAGGCAACGGCGAAATTATAGTTGAAACAAACGAAAGGGCCAAAAGGACGGGGGTGGCAGGAGGATGGTCATACCTGTAATTTTATTTTTCTGTAAAAAATTTCGATCTCCAGATCTGCAAATCCACGCGAGGGTTTGGGCGAGTGGATGACTGCTCTTCCCCAAAATCGATTGGACTCTTTAGGGTTTTCGATATTTCAATCGCTTCGACGATTTTTACCTCGCGCGTGACTCTCTGTTAAAAGAGTTAATAATTATTATTAACTACAATTATTGTAAGTAAATTTTTAAAATTATTATCTTATTATTATTATTGGAGAATATTCATAAATATACGATAAAGAATAATTTAACTTTTAACTTTATAATAAATTAAGGATGAGAATAGCTCTCGTCTCATATATGTTTATTTGTAGGATGAGTTGATTCGATCAATAATTATCATGAAAAATAATGTTTTTGGTATAAATAACGATATNACTATTTCATAATATTTGAAACAAGATAAAATAGACTAAAAAATTTCAAGAGTTTATACTTAAAGAGTTGATATAAATGAATTAAAAATAAAACACAAATAGGCTCATTGGTATAATTTCCTCTTAAAAATAGAAATAAAAATGCTGGGGACATTGATTCAATATTATTTAATTTTAATTTATATAATGATTAATTTTTTTTGAATTATAATTATATCTATTTTTAAGGAATTATAATTAATTTTTATTTGTGTAAATATGTTTATCCAGCATGTAAAGCAGGTGAACGGCACTCGCCTAAAGAACACCGGGCGCTCGCACCGCCCTCAACTCCCGGCCGTCGCTTTCTCAGCTAGCGCTTTGTGCTATCTTTTCTCCCAACTTAAACGCAAGCAAACGAATTAACTCTGACGTCTCTTTCTTTTTGTAAGTAATTTCTTTTCCCCTCAGCAGTTATTGAAATTTATGAACTACTCTGATTCTTGGGAAGAAAAGGAGAAGTCTTTCTGTGAAAAAATATTTTTTCCTGGGGGGCTATTTACGTTACATCGTGTAACTTTGTATTTTACTTCTTTTAGCAAAACCCCATTTAGTAAAGTTAGTTTCAGGATTGGACAGAGAAAAAAGGTGGAGAAACCAACACGCACGCTGGAGGGCAGTGTGGTGCGTTGGTAATGTGAAAGGATGCTGGGGAGGAATTGAGGATTTTAGGGTGGAGTATAAAGTAATGGTGAGAAAACATGGGTGGCAGTTACCAGCGCACACCTTGCAGGTTCTGTTTCAGCTTATTTCTCGCGCTGCCCGTCATTAATTTTTTTTGTCTATGGAAATTTTTATTTGTTTTGTTGTTACACCATTGAGTTGGTGTGCAATTGATGGAGGTTATGATTTAAATTTGAGGAAATTTGCGGGATTTTGATTTCTGAAGGATTTTTAATGGTTTCAGCCATGAATTCGGGTTAATATCTGTGTTTTTTCCTATCTTTTTTATTGCTCTGTGGCGTGGGTCCGTAATAAGTTGAGTTTTTGCTTGACTATTTGCTTTTAGCTTGTTGAATGACTGTCATGGGTTGCAGCATTATGATTTCGTAATGGTAAATTTACATATATGTTAGTTGTGTTATCTCTGTTCTACCTGAAAACTACAGGCTTATATGGATTTTGCGAGACTGCTTTTGGTATTTTTGAAGTTAAGTAGAGTATAAGAAGTAGGCTGCCTTCTCTCGTGCTTTCATATTTGTGACAACATTTGGATACTGTATATTAAAATAGGAGTTTCCAGGATACATGAGTTCATCCTTTGGTGCTCAAGGTCAAAATATCTGCTGAAGGTTGCAGGAGCTTAGGTTGTGTTAAACTTGCTCGATCGTGGATTTTGTAGCATAACAAGCTTGGACCTTTTTTGAGTCACGAATGTCTTCTAGTTCAAGCTCAACCGAATAATACTTACAAAATGAAGTATTAAATTTACCAAATGTTGTCCTGTTTGACTGAGAAGAGAGTACAGTCAAAATCAGTTTGAAGGATAATATGAACAACTCGAAAGCTTGTTTGTGATTTCAACCCGCACTCGAGTTCATTTCTTACCAAAGTTGTTATGTGTTTTGAATATGCGTGGTAAAGGTGGAGCTGGTTAACATTCCCACTCATTTGATTCAGCTTCGTAACTGGAGACATTTAAGAGACGACATAGGCTTGTCTGCATTTGAATCTATAGGTGCTTTGTATCACTTGATATTTAATAATTAAAACTTAAAAAGAAATTATTTACCATTACATAATCCGCATCTCTTCTAGTGTAGGCCGTGTGGTTTTACTTTGTGCTTTTGAGTCTATCGATATGAGATTTTTAAGGTAATTGTTTTTTAGGGAGTTGTATTTTGTGTCACCTGACCTTTGTCTGACTTGTTCCTACGCTTTCATGTTACATTGCGTTGGTGTGACTTTGTACTAACAAGTGTTTGGTTTCTATAAAAACTGACTTCTTCATATGTTTATATATGCCAGCTCATAGAGGAACACTTGAATTCTATCTTTTACAGGTGGTCGCTATTACTGTGTTTTTCTTGTTAGTGGTGGCGTTTTATGCTTTCTTTGCTCCTTTCCTTGGTGGCCAAATATGGGAGTATGTTCTCATTGCTGTGTATTCCCCTGCGGTACGTGTTGCAGTCTTGCAGATATGGCTTATGCATGCCAATTATATATTGTTTGTTGCCAACCAAAACTGGTGCCACTATCGATGTCAATTTATACAGAACTTTGTTACAGTACACAGCAAATATGAGAATAAAATATTCAATGGCAAATTTCAGTAATGAAAAATGCCCCTTTAACCGGAATTTTGGATTCTCAAATAGTTTAATTGATAATGAAGTCATTACCGCTAGGTTCCTTTTTAATTTCTGAAAGCAAATGTTGTAAGCAATGGACTAGAAATATTGGGACTTAAAATCATATTGAAAAGGGACCTTAATTGAATTTGAACTCCAAACTTTTCCGCCTATTGAATGATATGGTAACTTGGTGATATCAATCATGAACCTTTTTACCTTGAAGATAATGGAAATAAGCGTACAAAGAAGGAATGCCCACCGATGATTAATTTATGACATCGAATCATGTACGAATACGAAGTATTGTCCAAGTAAAAAAATACAGAATTAACTCGTAATAGACCATCCTTGGAATTGAATGGGATGACATTGATAATTAGAAATCATGGGCAAGAAATTTACATGTCAGAGGACTTAGTGGATGACTCTAGGCCCAGTCTCGACAACCTAGTGTTTTTCTCGATGAACATTCTATTGCTATTATTTTGAATGGAATTGGGCATTTAGTAAGCTCGTGACACCTCGTGACACATAATGTCCTGTCATAAATTTATATTTGTTATAAGGATGGCTGGATTGACATTTTTCTCAAATTTTCTCGAAGCTTTTTTCCTTCTATTGATATTTTTAGTGTTTTTAACACTCGTTTGACATTTCTATTTACTGTTTCTCAATTTATACATTGTTCACATGACAATCGACATTTTATATTGAGACTTCACGACTCTCTTAATTGCATATAAAAAATATGCTTAAATCCAGTGATTCCACCAAATGCAGGCTTTGTCGGTTTTCATCCTCTATGTTCGAAGCACTGCAATTAACCCAGCAGACCCTGGTATCATGTCTAAATTTGAACCCGAGTTAATGAACTACACAAATGAAAATCATGAATCAACTGCATGTGGCCAGAACAGAAAGTTTGATGAAGTTAGCGATGGTACACATTCTTCTGCATCTTCAGCTTCACGAAGTTCCTTTGGAGGTGCTAACTCCAGCAGAAAAGGTTCGGTTGAATCCGCGAAAAACAATGGTCAAGTTCTCTCACCAAGGAGTAGGTCGTTATGCAATATTTTTGGAGGAATTTTTTGTGCAATCTTTGTTCACGAGGATTGCCGGAAACCTGATGAGGTGGCCGATCAGGAAGGTACATGTGAAGATGCCTTGTTTTGCACTTTGTGCAATGCTGAGGTGGGTAATTGTTTCATAGTTCTACATGCTTTATGTTGCGACAGTAAATCGAGATGCTATATGTGGACAACAGTGAATCGAGATGTTATATGCTGGCAACAGTAAAATGAGATGCTATATGTTAACTACCCATTACAAAACAAAAGAGAAATCTGCTCCATAGTCGTAAACATGTTCACTGTAAGGAATTTGGGGGATTACTTATTATATGCTTTTAACTTTATCACCTCTGCAAGGCAAGATCACTTGGAACATTTGTCACATCTAGGAAAACGGGCAGTTCCTTTTTTTATGTATATAATGAAAACCTTGGAAAAATCACCGATAAGTGTTTTTTTACAATGTTATTGTAGGAATTATGATGATAAAAAGAGTTGTTTACATTTTGTTCTCTATGATTCTTATTCTTGAAGTATAAGATATCTTTTTAGCCGTATCTGTTGATGTTACCGTTGATTATCAGGCTTATGTTTTATGTTATGCTTTCTCTGTGTCCTATCACTTTTACATGCGGTGACTGCTGCATGTATGTCTCCATAGGTTCGTAAGTTCAGTAAACATTGTAGAAGTTGCGACAAGTGTGTGGATGGATTTGATCACCATTGTCGGGTATGGTCCTTGACACAGATTCTTCTTGATGCATTTAATGGAATTTTGATGCAAGATGTTTATAGTTGTATCTCTGTTGAGGAAGTTAACATCATTAATTGATATTTCAGTGGCTCAATAACTGTGTTGGGCGGAAAAATTATATTACATTTATTTCACTAATGGCCATCAGCCTAGTTTGGGTAAGTTTGTGCGAAACTATCTGCTTCGTGACAGTAAGGTTTTAGATGACTAATTTCACTCTCTTTCCAGCTTGCTCTTGAAGTTTTAGTCGGGATTGCTGTTCTAGTTCGTTGCTTTGTGAAGAAGAAGCACATGGAGACAGAAATAATCTATAGGCTTGGAAATGGTTTCTCTCGTGCCCCATTTGCAACTGTAGTGGTAATGCTATTCTCAATGGGGCTTATGGGAACTCTAGTGTTTGGTGATTAACCTTGTTTTGTTTGAATTGATGGGTGTTTTGAAACATGTGAATCCTCAGTTTTTGTTTCTTTATTTTGAACTCAATGCACAGCATGTATAAAAATGAAAATCATGATATTATTGTGGCTTAAGATAATGAAATTGATTGTTTTCATTTTGTTGATCTTTTCTGCGTTGAAGTTATAGTTGACCAGTGTTGATATGAATTCATAGTCTAATCATTTGATCCAAATAAAGCTAACAAGTATTCATTTCATGGTGTGCATGTTATGCTGCAGGCTGTGTGTACAGCGCTCTCTTTACTGGCCTGTGTACCCTTGGGGGAACTTTTCTTTTTCCATATGATACTTGTGAGAAAGGTCAGCACCAGTGTCTTATTTTTCTCTGTATTTTTCATTTTCACAAGTAACTACTAAAGCTGCCAACAACCATTACAGACTTCGTTTGTTTGGAGCTCTAATGAAGTTTTTTATGTGCAACTCTAAAGGATATTTTCTAGTATGATTTGCATCTCGAATAATCATAACTTGTCGTTGACTGAACTTGTCAACATTTGTCTTCGTACACTAGGGCATTACAACTTATGAATATGTTGTGGCAATGAGGGCCATGAGCGAGGCTCCTGTGGGAGCGTCTGTGGATGAGGAGCCCCCAAATATTCTTTATTCTCCGTCGGGAACTGCTACGACTGGTTTTAGCGGTGGAAGCTCTTTGGGACTGCAATATAAAGGGGCATGGTGCACTCCTCCTAGGGTGTTTGTAGATTACCAGGTATAAATTCTTTTTGTGGTGTTTAAATTGTATGGCTGCATATTTTGAACCTTGTATGAAGTTTATTTGCTTGGGGTAAACATTTGATTCCATCTTCCTTGATTCATTAGCAGAAGGAAGAATCGTTTATTTAGGGGATGAAATTAAATTATAAAAAGTTTCTAAGCGTTGAGGTTTCTTAAATCTTGTTGGCAATTGAGAAGCTCTTTCAATCTCGAATTCTCTTTATTGAATGTTCGTGGGCGAATCCAAAGTTCATTCAATTTTTGAAATTTGGATATCAGGAAGAAGTTGCACCGCAGCTAGGACCTGGTATGGTTCCATCAACTGTTGATCCGGACGCAACTGGGGTTGGCGATGCGAGGAACAAGGCACAGAAAAAGTGTGTGCGCATCAGTGCGTGGAAGCTTGCTAAGCTAGATTCGAGTGAGGCTGTGAAAGCTGCTGCAAAGGCAAGGGCATCTTCTTCCATATTACGACCTGTCGATAATCGTCACTTGCCAGATTCTGAACTAAGTTCTAGCGAGAATGTAAGCGTTAGAAGCAGTATGAGCACTGAAACAGGAGGAAACAAAGATGTCAGAAATGAACTCACACTTTCTCCTTTGAGAAACACTTTTGCTCCCAGTCAAGGTAGCAGGGATGAATATGAAACTGGCACTCAAAGTGTAAGCAGTTTCAGCAGCCCAAGCCACATCCGTGAGTCTGTAACTTTAAGCCCTCTTCCGCAAGCTCATGGGTCAAACCCTTTTGTAGCATCTAGCTCGGTACCTGGACTTATCCCAGATCAGCCCCTAATTTCTCGAGTAGCAGCCCCCGTTAAAAGTAGCTTAGCGTCGCTCAACACCTCCGGATTGGATGGGAGGATTGTACAAAAGAGTAGCACTTCAGACCCTTCACTGATTTCTTCTGCTCCTCATGCATCGTCCTTGCTCAGAGACATAAAAAGAACATCCGTTGTTTGGGATCAAGAAGCCGGAAGGTATGTATCTGTCCCAGTATCTGCTTCGGAAGCCCGTAAAAAACCATCTTCACATGCCAATGCAGCATCTATTAATCGTGAGAAGCAGCCTGCCGTTCTACCCCAAGAACCTTTACTTCATTCAGCAAAACCATCAGTCCAGCAGCCAGAGAAACTAACATACACCGGTGAATCTATCTTCTTCGGTGGTCCACTTTTAAGTGCTCCAAATCGTGATGGCCTGAAATCAGAAAGGCTTTCTAGCTCAAGAGACGGCCAAGATAAACTGCCATTGACTTTACCCCCTAGATATAAGAGAGATGCGGTTTCAAACCAGCTTCCTGTCTTTATTCCTGGGGATTTTGACTATAACACGACATCTGGATCAGGACTCAAGTAACTTACCTCGGGTTGTCTAAAAAACTACCCCGGTGCATAACTTAACACGTCTGATTGGAACGAAACCTTTGTAAGAGAAGTGTTTCTGAACTTACTTCATTAGGCTTGTGGTTCATTTGGGCGACGACTGTTCCTTCTCGTCCGGTGGCTCGTTATTTCCAGGAAGATCCGTTAAAAAGTAGTGAATGACTTGTGTAAGGCAGACCGTCTGTGGACGTTGCTTCTCTTTTCTTGTGTGTATATATATGCATGTCTGATATATATGTTCACTACTGATTGATAGTGTTTATTTTTTACGTTGACACTTGATAAATTATTGATCTTGATCCTAATTTAGGCGAAAATTTTAAAAAAAATCGTAAGATAATATTTTTTTTTGTAACCTGTATCACTTATATTTATATTGTAAATTAATAATTTGTTAAAATTGCAAAAATAGTTGGATATAATAATTTTATATGGTAGAAATAGTAAGTACTCGTTTTTTTAAAACTAATCTTTGATTATCATTTTCTTGTTCTTTTTTTTGCCTTTAAATGTAATAAATTTTAATTGAGAAGTCATTTTAGTTTGAAATATTGTATTATTTTTACCTTTTTTTTGTAGAATTATTGTCAGCATAATTTTTTAAATTTATATGATATTATTTAATATATAAACTGAATTATATTAATTACATGTATAAAAAAATTGATAAATTATTAGAAAAATTATAAGTATTAATTGTAAAACTTACTCTTATAGATTTAATGCATCGATTAACTCATATTTTTTGAATAATAATAATAATAATAATAATAATAATAATAATAATAATAATAATAATAATTGTAAGTTACTTAAAGTTGTGTATGAATAATGAATTTTAATTTCAAGATAAAACTCGTATGAATTTCAAATCTTCTGTATATGAAATTTAATAATAATTACGATTGATTTCATTCAAAATGAGTTCATTTGAAATTTATTTCCATCAAAACTTCACTTCGCTGAATCGGAATCTCCCATCCAGGCAAGTATGTATTTGAATATGCTTCTGCGATTATGATGTTTCGTTTCGTGCATAGCAGCAATGATTTTTGCTTTGCTTTGATCGGTTAATCTGGTGTAAGTCAAATCAACTGAAGTTGTTTTTGACTATCGATTTTTTCACTAGAAACTGAAGCTTCTTTAAGTTTAATTGATTTGATTCATGTTGTATTCATACAGTCATGCTACGTGTGTTTCGATAATATTATTCTTACTAATTTATGAGTTGATATGCGTATCCAGGCTACGGCTGGGAAGAAATGAAATCAAACGGCAATTTCTTCTGTCTTTTGACATGAGATTTGTTTTGAGTTTCTTGCCATATTTTAGATAGACAAAGCTAACTGTAAAGTTATCATAGTGAGAACATGTTCATAATTTTATTCTTAAACCCTTGGATTTATTTTTATTTTTATCTTTTGGGTCGAACTGCTGCTTATACACATTTTTCATTGCTTGCCCGAAATATCACTGTGTTAGTCATACTCTCCAAAAGGGATAATGACATCTAATGATAGCATTTTAACATTCAAAGAACATTAATTATCCATGTTTCTTCTTTGTCTTGCTGTTTTTGGAATGCTATATGATACTATTACCAGTCGTGGATTTTACTAACGGTGTCATTTGCTTTTTGGAAAATAGGTATGATATTTATGCTGTAGAAATATCAGATGTATCTTACCATTATCCATTGAAATTATATCAGATACAGTCATGGAAGACGAGATTCTTAAAAGTCTCAGACCTATGGTGAATGTTGCTGACGACGTTGAGAGAAATGAAGCTCCCACTAAGGTCAAGTTTTTGTCTGGATGTTGTGAACAAAGGTTGCCAGAGATATTTGTTGTGATTAGTTTTTAGTGAATCCTGTTTTAATCACATTTCGAAATGTTAGACTAATACTGATGGCTCTCCCCAATTACAATGCTGATATGCAAACAATAACAACTGCATATTTTTTCTCTAGTATGCATGGAATGAAAAGATGTGAAAATAGATGAGATGGATTGTTGTTTTTGTTCTTTACCTTGATCTAAAAAGGTGTTGATGCACCTAATGCCTTTATGTTCTTTTTCTGGTTTTAAAAATCTGTTAATTTACTTAATGTCTTTATGTTCTTTTTCTTGTTTTAACAAGGTGTTAATTTACTTAATGTCTCCGTGTTCTTTTTCTTGTTTTAAAAAGGCGTTGATTACTTACTGTCCTAAGGGAGAATCTCATGTCCTGTCAATTTCTGTTCTATAGGAACAAAATAACTTATCTATGTAGTTCATTTGAAAAGCTCCATCATGTTAATGTTGATGATATCCTTGTCAAGCATGCCAAATCTTATACATGGGGATAGCTCGAGACTTAATCTCGAATCTTGTTTTCAGTCTCAGATGCTAACTTAAACATCTAAACTTAACTTGTCAAGAGGATAGAAATTAATTAGTACTGTCCTCAAAGATGTTTATTCGACCATGCTTTAAGAAAAGTAACTTTTTACACAAGAATGTTTGTACTTTTGCTCAATCGAGGTTCCTTTTCTTCCATGATATTTTAAGTTTCAGAAAATAAAGGCGGAGATTGACAGAACAGAGAAGGAAGAAAAAGAAGCGGAAGATGCAAAAGAAATTACCCTGGAAGGTGGATTCATACAAAAAGAGAAGGAATTGTTCGATGTGAAGGATTGCAACCACAATACCGAGACAATCTCTTTTGCAGACAAAAGACCAACTGTTGTTGAACATACTGACTGGAATCCCGAAAAAACTAGAGAGTTGCTAGAATCAGAAGAAAAGGTTGAGGAGCTAGAAGATGATTTGGTGACAATGTCTGATTTATTGAAGGATTCTGAATTTGAGAACATGAACCTGAAGAAGGAACTCCTGCTGTCAAATAAGTGTTATCAAGAAAGTGTAGATAAACATGAAGAGATTTTCTTTGAGCGTGAAAGAATGCTTGAGCACAACTCAAAAGCAGAGGTGAGACACAAACTAGAGCTTAAAATTATGCAAGATGCGCTAAAAGCTCAAGAAAGGAAGAACAAGGAACTGACAGATGTGAAGGAAGCATTTGATTGTCTCAGTCTTGATCTGAGGACCTCGAGAAAGGATATGGAAGATCTTAAGTTAGATTTGCAAATTTATGTTGATGAAGCTGGGAGATTTGAGGAGTTGCACCAGCAAAGCAGTTCGTTTGCTGCATCAGAAACGAAAAAAGCCTTGGAGTTAGAGGGGTTGCTCAAGCTGGCAAAAGCTAGTGCAATAGAAATGCAAAATCAGATGGTGACCTTACAAGATGAGCTGAAGAATTTGTATGAAAGTATTGCTGAAAATCAGAATGTAGAAGAGATACTGAAGAGGACCTCTGCTGAACTTTCTGCTGTTCAAGGGGGATTGGAGCTTTCACAATCACAGGTGCAAGATTTGAAACGGACGCTAGCTTCAAAGGAAGCTCGTATCTGTGAATTGACTCAAGAATTGGAACTCGCCAGTGTTGCTGAATTTAAGGCTAATGAAGAAATTTCATCATTTGAGAATTTAATGTCATCTACGAAGGAATCCCTTCAAGAGAAGGTATCCCATCTTGAAGATGTTAAATTGAAGCTGAAGGAGAAGGAAAGTTATGCGAAACAGCTGGAAGAACATTTGAAGAACCATGAAACAAAGATGAAAATCATGCAGGAAGAACTAGCTAAATCTAATATAGAAGTAGAACTGGAAGATGCTGTGACTGATCAGGCTCAGATTAAAGAGTTTTATGATGACCTTGAGGATAAATTGCGGCAGTCAGACGAGAAATTCTGCAAAACTGATTATCTTTTTTCCCAAGCAATGGCGAAGAGCAAAGAACTAGAACAGAAACTGAAAACTCTCGAAGTTGTCGCACTTGAGGAAAAAAATATCACTGGAAAAGAAATAGAAGAGCTGACTCAGAGATTTGCTTCTGAAGGCCAGAAGCTACAGTCTCAAGTTAGTACTCTATGTTGACTTGTTTTCCAAAATTGTGATCTTTTTAGATTTTGTCAACTTTCTGATGAATTTATACTAGTATCTTAATCATGCAGATATCTGCCGTTTTGGAAGAGAGTAATTTACTTCACAAAACATGTAAAAGTTCCAATAAAGATCTACATACCGTGATCGATCATCTCAAAGAACACTTGAAAGAAAAAAAATCAAACAAATATGCCTCAAAGGCAAGAATGGAGGGTGAAGGTAACAAGATGTCAACTCGAGCATTATCAACAAACACACCAATTCATGGTACTGAGGTATCTCAAATGATGACCACACTTAAGTTCGTTTTTGGCGTGGCTTTGGTTTCAGTTGTTATCGGAATTATTCTAGGGAAAAAGTACTAAATGTGGATCGTGTTCGAAAAGTGTTTTTCATGCTGTAATATAGTTTGTGTTTAGCTACTACTGTATTTGTTTTTGCAGTTCAATTATTCACCTAACTAAGTTTTGTTGGTATTTTTTCTTTTTGTGAATCATTATTGTTGTGGATAGGTTATGGAGTGCTTAGCATCCGATTTAATATTTATCTAGCACTTCATTTTTTTCTCTTTGGATAAAATGGAACATTTAAGGTGAATCTATTTGCTTTCCTAGATAAATTGGGTCTTTTAAGTGGAATCATGCGATTATCAATTTGGTATCTCTGAGATGCTTTGGTTCTATGCTGAGGACGTTTGTCTAACTTAAAAAGTTTATGTACTTGCAATTGGTTCTGACTACAGGGCTCCAGCTGCAGCGCACGGTGTTTAATAAGGTTATTCTCATTTCAAATGTTCAGCAGTTGCTATTCATTCTTATTAAATAATCTGTTTCTTTTGAGGAACTATCTTATCAAGAATGCAATATTTGAGGCTGCTTTCTCGCATTGGAGTTGATTACTTGGTTGGAGTGAATACATCGATGAAGATTCTATCACAATTTAAAAATCAACGGTAGTATAAATTAAGGCCAAGCAAAATCTGTAGATTTAAGATATCTTTTTACGAGACACCATCATGCTGAGTCAACCAATTTCAGATTTTGTAAACATTGGGTACAGAGAGAGAGTTGAGTAAAGTGAATAAAAAGGTGATTTTTGTATCTAAGGTGTCGGTCAAGTGGTAAAAGAAACAATAAAATTACATATTATTGGACGTGAAATCTCACAAATAGACTTGGAATAACACTCCCATGAAACCATGATTGAATCTCTATGAAGGTTGGCACATTTCTTTATTCCGACATCAAAGAATAATATATATATAAAACAAAATGAACAAATACAATGTATCGCCATCTCAGTGTGATTGTAGAAGCTAGATTCCAAATTCTCAAGCAAGAACATATAAATCTATCCTCTGTTCCACCTTAAAAAAGAACTTGGGGGATTCTGTATCCATAATCCCATCATTAAAATCAAGCAACATCAATATCGAGATCCATTTCCTTTCTCACATGGACTGTGAAAACCCGATTGACTATTCACATGGCTGCCAAGCCGAGGCTGTGAGCAATGGCAAATCTTTCCATCCCAACTTCAGGCATCCACCCTCTTCTACCAATGTATACCCCTGCCAAGGAAACATCCCAAGCAATAAGTTGGCTTGAGCAGCAGGGTTGCCTGCAAGGGAAACTGGTCGAAATCCGCCTCGAACCAACTCATCTTCCCACCTCTCCACCTTCACTTCCCCTGTCCGCTTGGGTCCACCCACAGCCACAATGTTCCGAATTTCACACCCAAATAGCTGCTGCTCTACTGTGTGCCTTTCCACACTCTCTGTCTCCAATCCGTCCCCTAATGCATCAAATAACGCTGAGTAATAATGCAACGCCTCCACAAACCGCCCCAAGAAACTCCCTCCATGGCTCAAATCCTGTTCAACAATGGTTATCAGTTTCGGCCTCAACATAGTTAGTATTCTTGAAGCTCCCAAGTCACTCCCTGATACATCATACAAGCAATGATGCATCCAATGCACCACAATGGTTTCTCCCGCTTTGATATTTAATTGATTTAAATCTTTTATGTTTCCAATCTTCCCTTCGATGGGCTGAAACTCGAAAGGAATGTTAAGTGCAGTAGCAAATTCAGCTAAACGCTGACCAGTTGATTTGAGTAAGTCTGCTGAGGATCCAAACCCTGTGATTCTAAAAGACTTGACCTTTCTTGATTTGGAAGCGAGGATGTGAAACAATCCTGGCCATTGGAGGCCCTGCATGATGTCCAGGTCGATTATGTGGACATGATCAGCACCGTCCAATGCTTGCTGGATCGCTTGGTTGGCTGTGAAGTGTGAGAATTTGATTAAAGGGGTGACAGAGTTAAAGATTTGTAGCGCGTTGAGGAGTTTTTGGTGATGGATTTTGCATAGAGGACTGAAAGGTGAGTAGATGCTTAGATATGAGCTGATGATGCGCGCTGAAAGCGCGTCAGCAAAGTACGCACCGACCCTTTGGGCGGAGGAGCCGAAGGGGGAAGAAAGCTCAGCTATTTCAGGCAGGAGCTGACCGGCGTCGTCGAGGTTATCCATGGCTACATACTCGGCGCATTGCAGAAGTAACCCGAGGAGCCGGAGCCCGGTCGAGTCATCATCCTCCCGGGCGGAGGCTCCTGCAGCGACAGCCTGCAGCTGATCCTCCCCCTCTTCCTCGGATTGCAAGTCCTTCTCGACTGGGGAGAGATGGGTTCGATGGCGCTTGCTTGGCTCGGCAACAGAAGGGCTAGCAACGTCAACGGCACGCTTCCCGGTGGAGGTCATGGCGGAAGAGGTGGCTTTGGGATTGTGTTGAAGGGTTGGCAGTAAACTATGAAGCATGATCGGAGAAAAGTGAAAAGGAATCAAAAGGATATGTACTTTTGGAAGAAAGGATTCAAGCAAGAAATGACAAGAAAAGTTATGCAGAGATGGACAAGTGATTGGCCGAGTGGAATTTGTACATCTTGTTGGAAATTGGGAAGTTGGATGCGTGATGATTCAGAATTATTACTTGTGGAATTTGATGATTATGAATCAATAATGGCGATATTAGAGAGAAAAGGGTGGGGAGGTAGTGTGTTGCTTGGAGGTATCGAGGATTGTGGGACATTCATTGACAGGGAGTTTTGTTTCTAGTCTCGAGTCTATGTGGTGGAACCAAAACACCATTTCCTAAATTTTAACCTTTTTTTTTTGTCTGTGGCTGCTCTACCAATAATTGATGGATCCATACCAATTAAATCATATTTATGAACAAAATTGTGATAAGAAAATGCTTGAAAGTTTTACAATTTTTTTTTTGTTTTGGGAAACTAAGACAACCTTAGTCAAAGGTCATGTCTTGGATCATCGGTGGTTAGAGGCGAGCATTGTTATTGTTGGCCCGGTTGGATGGTTTTTGGGAATATCAAAGATTACATAGTAGATATGAGATAAGACGTCGATGTTACTTTATAAAATTCGTTTCTTTGCCGCCTTGTGAAATATATATATTTATTAAGAAAATTCAATGAATTTTTTTTACAATACAACTTTCATATTCAATTTTTTTAGGATATGAAATTATACCTAACACAACATAATCATATTTACAATGGCAAAAACTTGTGTAAGACGGTATCATGAGTCATATTTTGTGAGACGGATCTCTTATTTGGATCAACCATGAAAAAGTATTACTTTTTATGCTAAAAGTATTACTTTTTTTTGTGAATATCGGTAGGGTTGACCGATCTCACAGATAAAGATTCGTGATATTGTCTCACAAGAGTCATTTACAATTGTTGAGTTATAACTATAGAATAATGACGTAAAACTTTTTTTTTTAAATTTTTCGAGATGTTCGAAAATGTTTTCCCATGTGAACTATTCCAAATAAAAACAATTTTGAAATTACTCATGTGTGCTCTAATATATTTGTTCGTGAATTTGACTTTTTCGGAAAAAAAAATTATTATATTTTATTTATTGAATTATTATTTATTAATAATTTTATTTAATATAATAGAGTAAACTTAATTTTTCATATTTCATAATTATAAAAAAAATCATTTTACTAGATCTCATATCATATTTAATTTTATAAATATAATAACTAAATCAAAACTTGATAAACAATAGATGTACACTACATGATAAATACTAACCTTTTTTGTGCATGTCCTGTTTAATTTTTTTATATATAAAGAATCTTAAATGTCTTTTTACATGCTTTACGGGTTTATGTTGTTATATAATTGAAATAACTATTATTTAAATATGATAATGCTTTATTTTTAAATTAATGATTTTTTTATATTTTTTTATTAGGATTTATATAATTATCTAAAAATTAAAAACATAAATAAAAAAAGATTGAATTTAAAAAAAATAGATAAACATATGATTGGAAACTTTTTAAAGAAAGACCATTTTAAGAAAATAAAAAAAAATCTACTAATAAAGCTAAATAATGAGGATTATTATAATTTAAATAAGATTGTACCAAATCAAGTAAAAGTTAATTGATACTGTGCGCACACATGTAAAGTCATATAATATTAAATACTAATATAAATTAATTTATTTTTCCGAAAGTTACATAGCAGCCACCATAAATATTTCCCAGCTGGATTTCGACTTAGGTTCAAAATATCCATTAAAACTCCAGCCAGCCAAAAGTTGTATAGGTAAGTTGTACAAAGAGTCCAACAAGTTGTGGATACGTTCCAATCTCATCTCACCATGTAAAAAATCATTCAAAAAAACCCAATACCATATAATTAAATGTCAAATCCGAATTGTGAAACAGATTTCTATTCGAGTCATTCATTTAAAAATATTACTTTTTTATGTCAATAATATTACTTATCAAATATGAACAAAGATGACTCGTCTTACTAATAACGATATATGAACGTAATGAACAATATATTACTCGAAAATCCCAAAACAAAATAAACTCTTGAAAACCTTAAAATAAATGTACAACGAAGTCGTAATAAATTTGACTAGAGAATGTTGGGATCCTCAGAAACAAGCATCCAATGCACAACAACAGCACAAGGCAGCGCAACTGCAAAATCAAAAATTTCATTACATTTTAAATTGTTCAAGTAATTTTGTTGCCAACAAATTATTGAAATAGTCTAAAAATCGATTTCTAAATTTGATACTCTATAAATGTCATGATAAATTAGCGGCATATTTTTACATTTTTTAGACACTTCCAAACAATGTAATGAAATTTTGTTTCAAAATCATGCAAAATTAATTTCAAAAAACTAAGTTATTATAAGATTAAATGCACATTGTTTTATAAATGTCTTTTTTAAAGTTGAGTTTAGACCAAAAAGATCGGCTCTGTTAACACTAACCATCCCTTCCAAAAGCCATCGCCTCTGGACTTCGTAGTATTGGTCGGCGACGGGTTCCTGGCCTGAAGCTCGGATCCATCATTCGTCGGGTAACCAGCAGGTGGCGGCGGAGTCACGTATACATGCGTATCCGCTGGTTTCGCCGTGCTCGGTGGCGGATACACCGCTGCAAAGTTTAAAACAAACACAAATTAAACAGCGACATATACATCATCAGAATTCACAATTAATCAACTTAATTCCAATACTTCCGCAACTTCGTTTCCCCATCCAAATATCAAACACACAGATAGCTAAACCATATTCTCCAGAATTACCTTGAGTCTGGTCGTAATTGCTCATATCGTTCGCGTGAGTATAATCTAGAGCAGAAAAGATTTAATTTGAGATTTCAAGTGTAATCTGTTACGTTTCGAGCCGCGTGCCACCGGTACATATAGACAGGTAGCAAGGTAGGTGGAGTAGTTCGAGAGATTATGAGGAGCGAAGAAACAGGGGGGGGGGGGGCGACACCGCGTGAAGGTGGCAGCGGAGGAGAATCTAACAAGGTACGGCTCTATCTATTTTGAAGAACACTAACATTTTATTATTATTATTTTTTTCAGAAATAACCATATCGTTACGCGTGGTGTAAATTTTGAAATTGACTTATTTTTTAAAATCTTATAACCAGCCGCGTCGCTAATTATTTGACGAATAAAATTTTTATTAGACGATTTCACAATTTGATTTTTTGAAAATATTTCACAAATCTATATATGTGAGATGATTAACTTGATCAGTATTTGCTTTCAGTGTCAAGTCGGATCGGATATTATTCTAACAAAATTAACTTGTTAAACGGATTAATAAGAGTTTGTGTGTATTATAAATCCTTCATTACAGAGTGGGGGAAACAGGAAAGACGACTACACTTGGGCCCCGTAGTTGGCGGAAGCCCAGTAATTCGTTAAGTAAATGGGCCGCCTGGTTTTAATTAATTGGTTGATTTATGTCCAGTTATTTTTATAAGGCCAGAATCTCTTAAATGTTTTTTTTTTTATTCTCAGTGCCAAAGGCCTATAGAGAGTGGACCAATTTCAGAATTGTGACAATGTTTGTGCCTCTTTTTATCTTAAAGAGGTAAAAGCTCGTCAAGTGATTAGCGTCTCATTTTGCTTCCTTCGAGTTCGGGCAGTCGCGTCAACTCGTTCTACCACATAAAATATGCGGGCTTGGTTGAAAATTTCAAAATGACGGACTGGCTTGTCCCATTAGTCCGTTTGTATTTTAGACGGTTGGAAGCCCCAGTCAAAACCATGGCCCACTTTTAGGCCCAAAATATTAAGCTCAAATTCCTAACATTGTAGATCCCAAGTCTAATTACAAGTTTTTTTGTTTACACTAATATTTAATAATTTGTGAAACAAAAGTTTGATGCAGTGTAATATTTTAGTCAATTAAGTTTATATATATAAATCCTCAAAATTTATGCTCGGTGTGCCTTACCCATCCGGCGGACATTTCGTCTGCTTTAAATATTTTTTTCTCTCCAAAATTTTAAAATACATACCAACAACTTGCCAAATTTCCCTCGGTAAACCAATTCAAGAAAAAGAAACATGTACGATGCTTTGTTGTAATAGTTTGATGGAAACTTTGGGATATATAAACTTTTTTCTTAAAAATTTATTTTATTAATCGAGTTTTTTAGCCGTTTTTTTTTGAAAAATAATATAATCGATTTCATGTTTAAAGCAGACCATTAAGGTTGTTTTAGATTGAACGATTTGATTTGATGATAACAAAAACTTTTATGAAGCAATCTTACAAGTTAATTTTTTGATACGGATCTCCAACTCAATTCGACTCATGAAAAATTATTATTTTTTATGCCAAAAATATTGATTTTCATTATATGTATGGAGTGAGTTGACCATAATATTTGATGAGATGTTGGGGAAGGAAGAATCCGAGTTATGGATTTTAAATTATATTCTTCATGAGTATATTTGAACTCCATCAAATTATTATTGGAATTATATTTGTTTATATAAAATAGATTTGAAATTAACTTAATTTTATCAAACAAATCAAGAAATTTGAAATCCATCAATTAAAACACAACTAAAGTAATTTTTTGGGGGCGAAAATTAAAAAAAAAATGTGTTCAATGCGAAAGCTTTCGAAATTGTTATTTTTTAAAGGGAAACAAGCGTTTTGGTAAAAAAAAAAAAAAAAATTAGTTTTGAGTATTTTTTTAAAATCAAGTACTCGTGTCCAAAAACCAGGCATTTGTTTTTTTAAGCTCTTTCAACCACACACCCTCTCTTTTCGTTACTTTTTTTCCAAACTTTTCTTACGAACACTTCTCTATCTAAATGCGTTGGATGTCTTTTTAAAAATGGAACCAAGCAGATTGATTGAAATACACACACATGTAAACAAGAGAATCGATCTCTTGTACATCTGTTATATAGACTTTTAGGATAACAACAATGAAATAACATTTATATTTTGAATGTCATGAAATTANTATGTATATATATATATGATACGGTTGTTGCTTCTTTGCCGACCCGTTGACTCGACAGCCTAACAAATTACAAATGAACGTGGAAAATGTAGATTTGATGATGCTCAACACGTCAAACATGTAAATAATATAAACAAATAGATTAATTCTCTAACATGCAAGTAATTTAATTACATTACAGTAGATTGAAAGAAATTGTCAAGTCAACTTTCTCCATTTTACGCAATAAGTTGAAGAAGTGGCAACTACGGATTTGCAATTAAATTCGATCGATTTGACTTATATATATAGAGGATTTGCAATTAAATTCGATCGATTTGACTTATATATATGGATGTCTGAGATCGTCTTACAAGAAACCTATTATTCATTAGTTATTCGGTGAGAACCAATATTTCTAATAAATACTAGCTAATATATATGTTATTGTTATTAGAAATAAAATAAAACAATCAGTTCTAATATATGAATTAACCATTCTTTGTGCAATTAAATTAATTCTCTTGAAATAATATTAATTCGATCACATATTTAACCTATAATGCAAAAGTAACATCTATAAACACGCAACGAAGAGTGTCCGTAGGTATGAACTAGTTGGCCTTAATGGAAAAAAAAAATTTGTGTGAGACGGTCTCATGTGTCGTATTTTGTGAGACATATCTCTTATTTGACTCATTCATGAAAAAATATTACTTTTTATGTTAAGAGTATTACTTTTTATTGTGAATATCGGTAGGATTGACACATCTCACAGATAAAGATTCGTAAAACCGTCTCACAAGAGACATACTATAATGAATAATGACAAATCAAGAAAAAAACACCGATCGAAGTTCCATATACACACACTTATACTATATATCAAAGGTTAATATTTAAAATCGCCTGATTTTGAGGTTGCTTTATTCATGGATCGTTAGTTATGTAGTCTTATACGCGGAATGAAGAACGAGAATTGTCCACTTTTCTTTCATTACAAATTTTGAGATGTTCGAAATCTCTCGCATTCTACACGTCTTCCTTCCTTCTTTCTTCACATTTATTATACATAGATATATATGTGTGTGTATGTATATATGTCCGTAACTTACATATTTTTGTATATATGTTCGTAACTTACATATTTTCCAGCAGCCCTTTGACAGTTAGGCCAAATAATCACTGTCTATTGGTCTTCTTTTCCTGTACATGTATGTATTAATATCCAGTCCAGCATCTACATAACATATTTTCTTCGTTTATTTTCTTCTCTGTCTTTTCTGGTAAGACTTATTCAAATCGTTTCTGTTTTTTTTTCTTCTTCTCTTTTTTGCATATTTTTCTTCTCTTTGAATGCATGGTGATTGGGATGCAGTTGAAGGGATCCAACAGATGATAAAAGTTTGAATTGTGCGTATGATTTGTGATCGATTTCTTGTTTTGGTTGAAAAAATTTGTGGGCAAGTGCAAAAGTTTAGTGTTTTTTTCTTTGCTTGGATGGATCACTCTGTTCTTTCATAGATCAATGATTCCATTTGCCACCTTGTTTTATATTTCTCAAACTAAAATCGAGTTGATTGAATTTGTTTCCTTGTCATTGGATTTTGTTCATTTTCTTTTTCCTTTTAAAAAATAGATTTTATTATTTTGTTTACGTGAATTTGTTTCACCAATTGTTAGCATGAAATACTGATTTTGCATGATCCTGTTTGGAACGATTCAAGACACAGCATTAGGTTGCAACTTAGGACATCCGCAATAGTCTGATTGATTCGAGTTTGCTAATAGCAATTTAAGGTGCAAATTTATTCCCTCTTGCTTGCTCGACTGTTGCAATTCAGCTCTTGTTTTAGGATGGGTAATGCGTTGTATACTCATTGATCTTAGAAAATTCGTTGTGGTTCCAAGAAATTGTTGCAAAATTGCTAAGAACAGATAATAGAGACTTACACTGGTAACCGAAGAAAATTGTTATCTAACATCAGAATGTTTTGAAAATAAGTACTCAACATTAAAAGTTCGTATTTTTATCTCCTGGTGATGTGCTCGAGGATCTTACAGTGCTTCTAGGAATGGATTATATGGAGAAGCAGCGCACGAGCAACTTCACAAGGAAAATTCTCTTGGTTGCTGGAATCACCGCACTTTTTCTTTTTATGCTCAATCGATCACCTGCTGCAAGTACCTCAACCAAGGTAACTGGTGATTGATAGTGACATACATTTATTTCTTATGCTCCGTACTTAAGATTTGTTGCAGAAGGCTGTGCCTTGCACAGAAGCTTAAGTGCATCATAATCATGTCATTATTTTTGTGTGAGCATGTTTCGGAGCAGGCATTGCATCGGTTACTCTACCCAACTGCCCCTTTCCTGTAACATCATACATTTTGTGTTTTTCTGGTACAATGTTTTATGCATTTCCTAATCATGTTTATAAATCTAATTTTTCTTAGGCTATAATAAATACTTTCTTAGTACTCAGAAGTTGGTCTTGCAAATAAAAATGAAGTTATCTGACTTGTATGTCTTGATTGTGATCAGTTCTCTCAGCACGAGCAAGGTGTAACACATGTCTTGGTGACCGGAGGGGCAGGCTATATAGGTTCTCATGCAGTTCTTCGACTTCTTAAAGATTCGTATCGTGTAACCATTGTGGTATATCTCCTTTTCGTCTCATTTCATTACTGAAATGACTTGATTTTCAGCTAATATAGAAAAGTTAAAACATGTTTTTTTTTTAATATAAAGTAAAAACATTTTCTCAGAATGTATTTATGATGTAAATTTCGACAGGACAACCTTTCTCGTGGCAACATTGGAGCCGTTAGAATCCTTCAAGAACTTTATCCAGAACCAGGGAGACTTCAATTTATATATGCTGATCTTGGAGATGCAACGGCTGTATCCTTAACAGTTCTTTGACATGCACTTGACCAGGTCTTGTTTCCCACTACCTTCGCTGCTATGATCATCTTTTTCCTTAGCTTTGTATTAGGTAAACAAAATATTTTCAGAGAATGCGTTTGATGCTGTTATGCATTTTGCTGCTGTTGCTTATGTTGGAGAAAGTACAGCTGAACCTCTAAGGTACATATTTCACTCTCAGGATTACAAGACTTGTGTTTTGGTAATTGCAATAATTTTTTCCCACATCTTTGTTTTCCTAATTTTGCAGATATTATCATAACATTACATCAAATACGTTACTGGTTCTGAAGGCAATGGCTACACATGGTATAAAAACTTTGATATATTCGAGTACTTGTGCAACATATGGAGAGCCGGACAAGATGCCAATAACAGAGACCACTACTCAAGTGAGTCACCTATAAACAATATGGATCATTTTCCTCGAGCTGTGATCAGTTATCCCACATTCCCACCACTGCTAAAATAACGTTATGAAGTACTTAAAGACTCGAGAATATTGGTCTTGCACACTGAAAATAGGGAGAACTAAGAATTTAGACTGATATTAGTTATTTCAAAATTCAGGTACCTATTAATCCATACGGAAAAGCCAAGAAAATGTCAGAAGATATTATACGGGACTTCTCGAGGACATCAAACATGGCTGTCATGATCTTAAGGTCTGTGCTTCTCTTTGTCCAACTTTAGACAATTATAACCGAGAGTGAAGAAAATGTGAAAAAATTTATTAACGCAAAAACATTATGTTTTTAAAATAAATTCTTGTCTCAAGGACTAAACATGTTTCTCATTCCCTGAAATATTAACAGTTGCAAAATGACATTTTTAATGTACAAACTATCCGTCATGTGTTCGCAAGGTACTTCAATGTGATTGGCTCAGACCCTGAGGGACGTCTAGGAGAATCTCCACGACCAGAATTGCGAGAACAAGGAAGAATATCGGGTGCTTGTTTCGATGCAGCAAGAGGAATCATTCCAGGGTTAAAGGTTCTACTTTTCTTGTAAATGTTCTATAGATGGCTTATTTTGGTCATACTGACCAATTGGCAACAGATGCATAAAACAAATTAATATTCATTAAATTTTCGTGTTTTATACCTCAAAACGGTGGAAGGTATTATGCGAGAAAAGCTCACGTTGTTCTCTGTTTGCAGATAAGAGGAACCGATTATAACACGCCCGATGGAACTTGTGTGAGAGACTACATTGATGTCACTGATTTGATAGACGCACATGTGAAAGCTTTAGCTCACGCCGTACCCGGAGAAGTTGGTATCTACAATGTCGGAACAGGGAAAGGTCAATCATTCCATCTACACTTAAAACACAGACGAAAATAACGAAAAAATTTTGAAGCAAAATTTCTATTTTATTTGCATTGTTATAAACTGATGTCATTGCAATAATTACAGGTAGTTCAGTTAAAGAATTCGTGGAAGCATGTAAAAAGGCGACAGGTGTGGACATAAAAGTGGATTACCTAAGCCGACGACCAGGGGATTATGCAGAAGTTTATAGTGATCCTTCCAAGATCAAGAATAAACTTAACTGGACAGCCAAATATACAAATCTTGAACGAAGTTTGAGTGTAGCATGGAGATGGCAGAAGGCACACAGAAACGGATATGATAATAATAATTATTCTTAGCTTTTGAAGGTAATGTTGCGGTCTCTCATTTAATAAGGAAAGTTTTCTCAAGGAGAGAGTGGTTTTCATCAGTCGCAAATACATACATATATACAACTTAGGCCAGACATCTGTTTTAGTCTTTTAATGGGTTATTTTCATTCACCTCTCATATACTTCATGTATTTAACGCTCACCTTCCCTATCAAGTGTAAAGTTATAATATGTCAATGAAGGTGAGAGTCAAATACATAAAATAAAAGGTTGGTGAAATGCAAAAAACTCATTTTTTATTAGATCAGTTATACATGCTTACTAAACTATTGAGTTGTTCTCCAGCAATATAAACTAAAATCTGGTTCCTTGGAAATGAGGTAATAAAATACAAGGGCTTGAAGTTCACAGTGTTGTTATAAATGCTAATGAAGTGAAATCAACTTGGCTTCAGTCATCCTCTAACTAGAGCTTGTAAGTAAATAATATCTCAATAAAGCAGGGTGGAGAATAATACGACATTAAAGTTAAATAAGAATTTCTTGTTATTTTCTTAAAAGAATTCCACATAACTGGTACAACAAAGTCCCAATATTACTATGTGGATTCAACCTTCTTTTCCTCGAATGTCAGACAAAAATTCTTTCCATGGCCAAACAAAGTCTCATAAATGATATGCTTGGCCATGATCCTAAAAACATCTTAATGTTACAAGTATAAAGATCATAAATAAGAAAAGCAAAAGGTGCCTTGGACAGAGTATGGTTTGAACCCAGGGTGATGTGTCTAATAATCTGATGGATCAGAAGCAAGATCCACTCACCAAAAATGGGTTCGATTCTTGATTTCTAAACAATTCTTGTCTATGCTACCGTTTGATATCGGAGCCGGGTTATATCTGTTCTCGTATTGCAGAATTACTAGCTCAAATGTTTTGTATCTCTAAATGGTTGTTACAACTCATCATGTCCCACGGGCTCAGAATCCACTTTGTCATCGCCGACAGCATCTGAATCTCCTGTTGCTTGGCCATTTGAAGTGGTTGTCTCTTCAGATGCCGAGTCTGTGGCATTTTCTTTATCAGCAGAACTTGGGGTTTCTATCTTCACAGGTTTCTCAACTTTTGGCTTTGGCTTGGGAATTCTGTTGACACTTCCAACCTATACAAATCAACATAAACGAGAATAAACATTAATAAGGAACTCAACTGCCATGATCACAAGTACTATACTATATCACTTCATACTTGAAAGCATCACTTCGCCAACTAAATGATTTTCAGGTGGTGAGACCGAAATTTACAATGAAAATGGCCTTTTTTTAGCACGGATGAGTAGAAAATTAACTAGAAAAAATGATGTGAGATTTAATGATTTAACATATAACAAGGACTCAGAAGAAGGACTACCATTTGTAACTTGGAAATAATGTCAAGTTATGGGGGACTAATAAAAAACATGGATTAGTTACAGACATTAAGCAAAGAAAAGGCCCAAAACACACATGAATACCTTGTCCTGTAGATCAAAAACCTTTGAATATACTTCATCGGATGTGAATGCGGGGGTTCCAAATACAGAAGTCCTGTTGAAGACGTCGTTAAGGGCTTGATCATGAAAATGATTCAACAAATAGTATGATCCATAGGAATAAGAAAATCAAACAATCCACTACCACAAATTTGACAATTATTCAATCAATAACATTAGTGGACCAACTTACCCACCACATAGACAGTTAAGGTCAAGTGCAACTTGCTCATCACATATTCTTATCAAACTACTTCACTTCTTTATTTCAATAAATATTGGGTAAAATAAGAGCTACCCATGGGTTTCATGTTATTTATTGCAGTAAAAACTTCTTAAATCTAACAAATAAATGACAAATTTGATGCATAAATTAAAAGGGTAGTTAATTTTACGTTTAATGTTCAACTTTGAACATTTAATTTTGTAAAATGTCACTTAAATAACAAATAAACTTCATTAAAAAACAACTATAAGAGGGACTCAGGTTTTTGGCCAGTTAAGAGAAGGCATCTAGGATGACACCTCCGAAACACCCTGCATTCAACTACGTCAATGAATGACAATTGTGATTCCCAACTTTGAACTCCTAAAGCAACACAATTAGTTCTCATCACTACATCAGTAAGTTGGAAAATTTCTACCTTCTTTTTCCTATGGGCCTGATTTCACTATAGGTCAGTTTGGAATAAGGGGATTTTATGAAGACCTATCGGCCCAAAAGATTAAAAAAATTATTTTTCTTATAAACATTGAGCACAAAATAGTAATCATATGCTCCAAGAATAACAAACGACCAAAGTACCAAACTTTGCCAAAAAGGTGATAAGAAACAGAAAACAATAGGAGAAAATAAAATTCTGGAGTAACAATAAACAAACATAAAAAACCAGCAACGTTCAAAACCTAAGGGAAGGTAAAGAAACAATCGTAAAATAGAAAATAACTAATAATAAAAGGTAACCTACTTCCTCTGTTCAGCCTCCTTGGCATTTAACCAATTCTTTAACTTTTCAGCTTCTCGTATAACCTGAAAGACCACAGATTAAACAAACTTATTTGTGTTTAAAAAGACTCATGATCATACTCAATTGGTAGAGTCCTTCGCAATATGCATGAACGTTTATTAAAATAAAGTCACGAGCACCTCATCTATTCTCTCTCTTGGTAGCCATGATTTGTCTTTTTCCCATCCCTTCACAACCTAAAATATGTGTTGGCAGACAAAAATATCAATAACTTTGGGAAGCTATAAAATTCAGTTTTTTATATCTTCGTGCAAGTCCAGTTTCTGTCAGATTTTATTTCCTAAAATGGAAATTGAATCAATGAAAAACTTTACTGTGTCCCAATTGTTCTTCAATTTGCACTGAATTAGTAAACCGAAACTAAAAACATTTCCTCAGTATCTCCATCACTTATAGGAAAAATATTTACGTGTTCGTCAATTAGCACTGTTCAGCTATCTTAGAAAGAGATATTTACTTCAGAAAACATCAAATCAACAAATGTATTACACCTGTTGCAGCTCAGTAAGGTACTTCAGTGCATGTTCTGAGGCAGCAGGTCGTGCTGTAAGCTCATTATACCTGCATCACATGATTATATATAACAGCTACAATAGTAACATGTATTTTTTTTTCTGATCTGTTTAAACTAACCACAGGGGCAGACCTTAAGAATATGGGGTCTCCAATAGCTTTCAACATATCTAGGCGTTCTTTAAATTCATTTGCAGAAGCATCTTCTCCATCCATATACAACCAATCTTCCACCTGGAATCGGTAGGTCATTTAAAGCATTATTTTTAAACAGTACTTAACTCAAAAATGTGCCTCAAAATTCATAGAAAGCGAGTATGGGGAGAGAGAGAGAGAGACAACAAACCTCAGCTAGTTTCTCCAAGAAGGACCGTCGTTCTTTGTCTGAAGATACTTTCACAAACTCCTCAGATTCAAGCTATATCAAAAGAACATGTCTATCAGGTACTCAAATGACAAATAAGAGGCAATCTTAAAACAAATGACAAACATAAATAGCATATAGGATAGAAAATAGTAATATTCCCACCTTAACTGGAAAAAAACAATCTATACAGAAAGAAGATGCCAGGCTATCAGTATGACAGTGATGAAGGGAAAGCCACCTAAATCAATTCAGCACTCCAAGGTGCCAATGAGCAGGTGCACGCAAAGAAACTTTCAGTAGCATCTCAAATAATGAACAATGGTAGAACCAGCATACACATTAATATACCCCAGTCATGAATCAATCACAAATTACGCATATGGATGGATAAAGCGGGAAAAAAACAGGTTAAGATAATCAATGGGGCTGTTCTAGAATAACATCCATCAAAACGCTAAAATATTATAATAATAAGATAAAATCAATAGGCATGAACAGTCCAACAGATTAAAGTTATCACCTTGTCTTTAGTAGAATAAATGTATCCTTCCAAGTTGTTTTTCAATTCAGCAGTTCTTTTCCTTTCATCATCCTTCTTGTCCAAAGCTTCTAACTTGTGCTTAGCCAGAGCAAAAGATTCTTTTGAGAGAGGCATTCCAGCCCCTTTTGTCTTTTCAATAACCTACAAGAAACATACAAGCAGAATTCTAGAAAGTTTTTATATATAAAAAAAAGAATACTATTAAGTTTTTATATATATAAAAAAAGAATTCTAGAAAGTAATATTACTGTGATACAGATTAAATAAAAATTATTTAAAATGTTATATAAGAAAACCACGGTACTGGTATCATTTCATACATTAAGAGCAACACGAAAAGTTCGCTTCTTCAGCTTCTTTTCAGTGCCTAGATCCAACGTGTTGGAATTGTCAACACTAGAATCTGAGTTGTTACCGTCACCATTATTCATTTCCAACTTGTCACTGCTCTCGTCTGAAGCATTCTTAGAACCAGCATCTGTAATGTTGACAATAGCAGACGTTGAGTTGTCCAATGTGAGATTCTTGCGTGGAACTTCTACCCATTCAGTTATTTCAATTACAGCATCTGCTCGATCCAAGGTAAATATACCACTTCTACTGAGAGAGAAATGTAAACTGGCTTTAATTGGGGAGGAAAGGTTCCGTGTTGAGTACCTGGAGACAAAGCAGACATTTGAAATTATTAATTCATAACGACAATTCATAGTCCGATGAAATCAAGTTTCTAAGCAACAAAGTTCTTACTTGTCACTGACATCTGTGAGACCTTGGACATCATATTGTGCAAATGTAAGATAGGGTGTGCCAGGTGGTATCATATCTTCACTTTCATAAGCAAGTGAAACTTCAAAATCTTTGTTGTGAACAACAGATCTGAACATCTGTGGTAAAAGTGAATCCTATCAACTTAGTACCATAGAACAAATACAGCACTTTGCTTTGAAAAAAAATCTTACTTTACTGGGTAACTTCTTCATTCTTGGTACGATCAGCTGCCTGGTGTTTTCATCTTTCAAAAGGCCATCACCATCCAACTCAAGCACAAATCCATAAGTAGAACCATCAATCATTCCTAGCTTACGGTTTAACTTGATTCCATCACTTAAATTTGCAGCAAGCAATGAGGCACCCAGAACAATAGCTTCATCAGCATCAAGATGCTTGCTCAACTCTTTCCTACCAAGAAATTCCTGAAGTTTAGCCTGCAGAGGAAAAAAGTTTGGCTTGGTTCATTCGAATTATCAAGTACGAATGGATATGAAAAATGCCGTAAATGGCTGGTCATATTTTCCTTACACTACTTTAAAGAGCATGACAGCATCTATGACCAAATACGCAAGTCAATTAGTGATAAAAGCATGAATTGATAAATATTTGTTTGACTTAATTGGTTTAAACCTGAAGGGTATAAAGACAAAGCATCATTCCGATTTCTGATATCTAAATGCAAACCTAATATATTCTAAATATGAAGAACTTTTTCATTAGTCTTTAAAAAAAATATTTGCATTAGCTCTGTCATTAAATCATAGAGCTCTATTGGTTTGATCTGAGAACGACCTGCAACTTTGGCACTCGAGTGGCACCTCCGATTAACTCCACTGCATAAAGATCATTCACCTTCAGTCCTGAATAGTCGAGAACTTTTTTAACAGGTACAAGGGCTTTTACCCAAATATCTTCACAAAGCTCTTCAAACTTCTCACGAGTTATTGTGCTCCTAAAGGAAAATACATTACAGAGAGGCTTGTCAAGGTAACTAGCAAGAGTTCATTCATTGAACAAGAGTGAACTGGAATCTCTAGCTCAAAAAAAATTGTAGGTGTGTGGTGATATTCCAGTTCACAACACACAACTCAGGTTCCGACACGAGCATGTTAATCCATGAACTCAAACCAGCTCAAAGTTGGTATCTCCCGCTGTCGATTTCATGGAAGTACTTTGAAAATGTAAGATGAATCAAGTAAAAAAAATTAGAAACAAATATAAGCAAAGAGAAATCTTTCAAGCTTGAGACTAACCTAAAGTCCAGATCATCGTATAGGGATTCTACAGAAACCGGAGCCATCAGATTGGCACTTAAAATTTCTTTTGTGCGCTTAACTTGTTTCTTCAATTTGGCCATTGCCTTGGGAGAGTTTCTAACGTCAACTCCATTTCCAAGCTGTTTGCTGAATTCATCTGCCAAATACTCCACCAATCTCAGTTCCATGTGCTGACCACCAAGGTTTTCATCCCATTTGACATCCTTCACCTGGAACAACTTCCACAATGTCACGCTATTCGAGATAGCACTTGCATACACAAAGTTCTTGAAATTAGCTTGATGCATGAAAAAATTGTTCTTTCTGTCCGTATAAACGAAGGACAGCAAATATGCCAGATGCTCTGTGACATACCGCATACATATCCACATTCATAAGTATAAAAAGGAGTACCGGTGGTAATATTTTCCTTAAACAGCTCTACATTTTGAAGACAGGCAAAAATATCACAGGGCTACAGCAATTTATCTTCACAAAAGGTCATAAGGTGTGTATGAGTACTTTGGGTTTAGCATTATTTTTAAAGCAGTTTTGCTATGTTGTTCATCAACCGTTGCTCAACTTTATGTCCTATGAGATGACTATCATCTATTGGATGCAAATGGTGATTGAGGTGCATCTCACAAATGTGGGCACGGTTGATGGACAATGTAACAAATTTTTAAAGATCAATGCCATAGAAAAAATTCAAAAATATGCCGTGCTATTATCACAAAGACAATGACAAGAAGTTAAAACAGTGAATTAGTCAATCTCTCAACCAGCATCAGGAACAAGAAATGGCGATAATTAAAGTCCGCTGGACCAAAAAATTCACCTGAAATTGATTAACGGATACAGTCTTGCCGAATGCCTTAGCATTATAAGCGGAGAATTCCACCAATGCAGCATAAGTACTGCTGGCGCCCATGTCGTAAAACAAAACTTGCCTCGACCCATTTGAAAAATCCTTATCAATCCCGTACTGCAATGCAGCACCAGAATGCTCGTTCACCAAAGCTAGCACATTTATCCCAGCCAAGTCAGCCGCTGTCAGTAGACTCGTTCTTTCCGCCACCCCCATGTATGGAGCCACAGTGATCACCACGTCCTTGATGCTCGTCCTAGCTTGCGTCTCCGCCAATCCCACTGCATACTTCAAGATCATCGCCACCATCTCCTCCGCCGTGAAATTTCCGAATTCCCCTGGGCCATCGGTCTGAAAAACCGCCACATCCCTTGTTTCACCCGGCTTAATCTCGTAACTCAAATAGAGTGATCGAATAAAATCTCGAATAAAAATATACGGTTTGGCGAGTAGTGAGGGTAGATGAGAATACACTTTGTTGGGGTAACGTGCTTGAAGGTTAAGCGATTCCTCACCGATTAACCTCGTATCCGCGTGGAAAGAGATGAGATTTGGGGTCTTTCGCTTCGACATTTCGTTAATAGCGATAGAGATCGGAGCTTGACCGGGTTTGAGATTGACCACGGCAACTTTCAGCGATTCCGAGCCGAGATCTATGCTCGCCACCGCCGCTTCAGATCGAATCGAATTCAAGAACAAGATCGACAGGAAGAGCAGCACGCGAAAATAACTCGCGGTCGCCATCGTCGGAGAGCGAATGCAATGTTCTCAGGAGGGCATGAACAGAGAAAGGAGGGAGCCTGCCGATAATATTTAATCAGTGGGGGTTTTCGAAGCGCGGGTTTTTGCAAGAGTTGTGACGAATGGTGACAATACACGTCGACAGAAGAACACATGTCGACATCTGATTTGCTTGGTCTGTTGTGCTTGCCGTAATTCCACTTTTAATACAAGACTGATGACGTCAAATTCGACGATATCATCAAATCGGTTTAATTTAAAAAACAGTCTAATCGATCGGACTCATTTAATCAGACATCGAATTAAATATATAAATTCAAAATATCAATTATATTATAGCTATTTTCCGATTCAGTATCGATCCTCGACTGGTTCTTGACCAGTTTGACCAATCAAACGGTTTTTAAGTGATGTTCGTACCCGATCATGACCGGTTCCCAATCGAACCGTCGGATTCGGATGATGACCGGTTTCGAAAACATTATATTATTGAAATGAATGGATTCAGTTATATATTATAATTTGTTACTGCTAACGTGAAGCTTCAGAACACGAAGAATGATCTTGCTGTTTTACAGCAAGTAACTGCTAGTTTGACTAAAAGCTGTAAGAAATTTTTTAACTGTAGGATTCTCAAATTATGGTCTTCTATTGATGTGGCATGCTTACTAGAGGATGCTGCTTTAATATTGACCAAGATTCACACTTTGTATTCTGCTACCCAACATCTCTCCCCTTTTTTTTATATTAAAAAATGTGACTTGGAGTTTGATAATTGGTTAGTGTTCTTTATAAACCCTTAATGAATCAGGAAAGAATGTCTTGTTTAAAATGATCGTGCAAGAGAACTGCTTAGGGTACTTGTAACACTTTTAAGGGCGAAATTTCAAGAGCCAAAAATCTAAAAGGGGGGCGTTCTTAGCTGCTATGAAATTTCCAAATGATAGATGTCGAATGAAACATGACTTCTTACCTATATTTAGGATTTTGTTGTTGATTGAATGATGCATATAAATTATTTTAGGATTCTGTTATGGATTGCATAATATGTCAAATTTCAGAGTATTAGCTAAGATCTTTCAGTGCAGAAGACTTGAATTTTTTTTAATTAATAAGGATGCATTTTTCATGTATAGTAGCATACCATGTGTACTTTGTGTGCTCCTATATGTTGATGATACTATTGGGTGAAACTTTTTTTGGACATTGGGCTGCAGCAGGGAGACAAGTTTAGAGAGGCTGAGGAAATCTTTGAAACCCTTCTTGGTAAAGAACTTTCACCTTTAAAACCAGACCAAAAATTGTTCCACATGATGATATATATGTACAAGAAGGCTGGAAGTTATGACAGAGCTCGTCAACTATTTGCATTGATGCCTGAGAGAGGTGTTCAGCAAACCACAGTTACTTATAATAGCCTGATGTCATTTGAAACTAACTACAAGAAGGTCGCGAATATGTTTGACCAGGTAGGTTCAAAAGTATCAGCATGTTCATTCAGCCTGCTATTATTTTTCACATGATTTAACTGGAATTGTTCAGCTTTGTTTTTCATTGAGAGTGAGCATTAGACTATGGCAATCAAAAGGCCTAAAACGGTACTTCGTACTTTGAGATACACACATGGTCTAAGCCACGTAACCAACACTTTCCCGAGGATTGAAACTTTGTATAAGGTGTGCTTCAAACATAAGCTAGACATGTGTTGGACATGTCCAAGCAAGCTGGAGAAATATTTCTACTTTTAGTCTAGACTCAGTCCTACTCAAGAAACATCAGGTGTTGAAATATTTTGATGAAGGAACTTATGGGATTTTAAAGAGGTAGAGAATTTAGGGAAAGCTTTTGTAGCTTTTTGTTTATGTTTGTCTTCTAAATCTCAATCAACTGTACTTCTATGGTAACTGGATATACTTTTGATTGATAGATAGAGTTGTTATGTCACTTATGCGTGCATCCCGCATGTGGATGCCTCCATTTGTAATAATTTTCCTCTTCAATATAATTAATTCCTTATTTTTCTGAAAACACTTCTAAAGAGAAGAATTCAACTGCTGCATCAGGGTTATTTGTGCCTGTAGATTCCTTGGGCTTGCTGTGTATCCCAATTCCCATCATACTATTCTAAGAACAAATAGTCTAATAATCAGTTTTTTACGGCCATGTGTTGATTACAATTGTATCTGAGTGTAAAATTGTTATATAAATATAAATAAAATAATGATAAACAAAACGAAAAAATAAATAAATTTTGAGTTCTCGTGTTTATTTATTTTTTATAAACATAATTTTATCTTTTATTATTTAAATTTATATGTATTAGCATTTGAGTTGGAAAGATTAAAGTTCTAATTTTGTTTTAATTTTATCGCGTGAGTAAATGTTAAATAATATATTTATTTATATTTTAAAAAAATTATTAATTATTGATCAACCATTTAAAAAAAAAACATTCTAGCTCAATCTCTATACGCATATTATCGAGAATGATGATGCGACGCATCACTAGGATAGGAATCCACAAGCTATGGAAAAACCTGATCGCAGCCAAGAAGGTGAGGCAGCATTTCTTGATGCAAACAACAGAATACATCTTACAGTTCCAATAATGTCAAATTATTTCTAAAGGATAAGGGTCCATTGTATGATATACACGGTAATCATCTGGCGGAGAGCTTCAAATGATCATAAACTAACTAGATAAACAGATTACATACCATCATCGGCTTAAAACAGATAATATGTAAAAATTTGTCTGACCACGACCAACGGAGAATATATTGGTCTACGAAAAACATTCCACGTAGTTATCACAATTGGCTACAAGTCATCAGTAACGAAGTGAACCGGCAGTCGGAATCCCATTTAAGATGCTTCTGGAGTCATTACGATTCATATGATCATCAAAGCTATTGCCGTTATTGGAGAGCTGGTGTGTCTGGATAGAGTTGGTAAGATCAAAGCCCTCTTTACCCATCTGCTGAACTTCAAGAGGGGAGAGAATTTTGATATACCAGACGTTGTTCACAAATTCCCTGGATTAAAAAAAGAAACTCTGTTGATGACGTTCAGGAAATGGTAATCAAATAACATTTTTGGAGTCCATCTCAAAGGTGCATGTGTTTGAGGCATGAGTATGCAAAACACAAACGTTTAGGTCAATATTTCAATAGCATTAGAGAAATGCAAGAAGATAGAACTTACTGCCAAGGGTCATCACCGAGGAGAAGAACATCATGCTCTCGGTCAACAAATACAAGCTGCCAGCCTGATCTCTGAGGGTCCTCCAACAGGCCTTCAAGCCCAAACATGCGAGCAAGCTCAATCCGCAGCTCATGGTAGCTGCTAAATTTGGAGATATCAAATGACCGTCCGAAGGTCCCTGACTTGTGAACCTGAAAGTTATTCATAAAAATCAATAATAGTATTGGCTACAAAAGAAGTGATATATTGTTTAAAAGGGCCAGAAACCAATCGCACTCTGAAAGCAAAAAGCCATGGATTAGCCATGTATGCCAAAGGCACCCCTGAACGTTATATCAGAAAATTTATAGTGGTGAAATGACCCTATAAACATATCTAACATAGGTTGATTCATCAGATAAAGAAACACAAAGGGTTCACGAACTTAAAGACATGATTCCCTTAACATTACAGAAACAATATCTCAGTAAAACGGCACTGTTACATGGAGTTGGAACAAAAATAAATTCTTCGTACAGAAGCCTATGCAAGAACAGGTCAAGGGAATTATGTCAATTCTTCAACATGTGCATGCCATTATGAGAAGCCAAAATCATATCCACTTCTCAAATTTTCTTACATAGAAATGCGATGAATCCAAACAAAGATCAGGATCCGATAATGTAAACACACCTATAGTGTTCAAGTGTTGCTTCTCCAGATCCACAAGAAACGGGGGTTATCAAAATAGTTGAGAAATGCGTGGGGAAAAAAACATGCTTATTCACCTTCACGAAGGTTCCATGTGATGGAGTTGTTTGATCCACATTTTCTGATTGTAAATAACTTGATTCAACGACACAACTTGAGGTTGCAATGTCGGAGTTAAAAGGAAAGTTGATGCCTGCAGCACTTGCAAATGCAGGGGGTGCATATGGCAATGATAGTGATTCATTATCATTGCCGGAGTTTCTAAGGGTTGACATGTCACTTCTCATTATTGCCGATGTGTCTGTACTAACTCCAAATAACAAATTATTATGGTTCTCTGTCGCGCCATGGAAATCTGGAAATTCTCTACCAGGAAACGGTGGCAACAAGGCTGAAAGGTCAGAGACCTTGGGATGAGATATCAGCAATTCTTCTGGATGGGGCACTCCAAATTGAGAAACCTTAGAAGGAAAATGAGGGTCTAATGCTACTCGTTTTGACGATGAGGAAGGTGAGACTATAGGACTGGGACCAAGCAGGTTCACTTGGTGGGATGCTCCTTCACGGGAAAATGAACGTAGAAAACTCTGCGTGGAAGAATTATTAGATGAAGTCATATGGTTACCAATGATATCCGTGAAGTTCTGTAGCTGGCTTGTTGACGACAAGGTCTGCAAAGGTGAGAGCTGAGGCTCAGAGGTCAATTCCATTTGCAAGCCACTGGGTATGGTTTTTTTGGTCTGTTCCTCTTGAAATTGTGGATGCAGTTGCTGAGATTGCTGAAATAGTTGTTGCTGATGATGATGATCATTAAATGGCTGACGGAGCCGCAACTGTTGCTGCAAAATTTGAGCCTGAGAAGTAACATTGTTTTCTGGAAAGTTAGGAAGGAAATTCTGTTGAGAATGGGACTGTTGCTGCATTTGATTCTGTATCAGTGAAGCAGAAATATTTGGAATATTTTGCTGGAATTGCAGCAACGGCTGATTGGTAAGTTTACTGGGATCAAATGACCCTGCCTCCTGAAGTGGAGCTGCTGCCATCACTTGGTAGGCATCAGGTTGTAAACCAAGTATGGAAGTATCGAGCCTTGGTTGCATCCAGGGGGGTGCACCAAATCCCTGGAAATTTAGCGAGTGAATCCCTTGATCTCCCGTATTCCCACGAAGCCATGCAAGTGAGGTATTCATGCTCATATCACCATCTCTAAGTCCTGAATGGCACGAAATTAACAATTGAAAACGAGCGTATCAAAATCTAAATTAAACATGAGAAAAATGAACAATTTTCTCAGTCAACTATCATAAACCAGACCAGGGAAGAAAGGAAGTCCAGACGGCCATGGCCGTTTCAATCTGAGGGAGAATGGGGACGGGTACATGGGAAAAGTCGTCAGAGGTTCAACTTCCCACAAAGAAACTCTAGGTTGCTTCTCCCCAGCAGTTGATTCATCCCACCCCACCTGAATTAAGAAAATGCAGGATATGTCCCAAATTAAAATTTTCAACATTTTTAAGACAACACAGAAAACATGCACAAGTGTCCTGTGGAAAGCTACATAGGATACACATAAAAGATAAGTCGATTCGCACAAACATCTCAGAACACGGATCTCAAGGAGCTAAACGGCTCGAGGCTAAGGACTCTGGCAAGTTCATGATTTTGTGGCTACTTAAAGTCTAAACCATCCCAAGGAGCCATTCACATAAAAAGAACACGAGTACACACCACTCATGAGAACCATAAAACAGCACCACAACAATCACTGCTTTAAGTATCACCAGTATTTCTAGTTCCACAATTGGGGGAAAACATATAAAAAAAATGACAAAAAGGACCAAAATATAGCTCAGGACTCAGGCATGCTTTAAAAGGGATTCTAGATTAAAAAGAGGCAGTGGACAAAATAGAATTCTTTATTCGAGGACATTGAAAAGATTGAAAAAGGGATTTCAGAAGCTGAAGCAGCAGCGTTAGAGCCATCACATTCTGTGATGTAACTTCTGCCTTTACATAGCGGGTCTTGTTTTGGTATTTTGGTTTCGTCTCAGTAGCAGAAACAACAAATGAGAAAATGCGATGAATATACCTTTACCGAGCGCCAATGTGAATTCGGCCAACGAACAGGATCTAAATCGCTTATGCTGGTGATTGTACCCATGTACCTATGTTCAAATGTACAAATTTCAGTAGTGTGCATGCCACTTCATCCATCCATGAGTATACATATAATTAATATTTTCAAGTGACCGCAGAAATATTTGCACATATTCTCATAAGTTTTTTATATTCAGTATCGAACCCTGAAGAATTAGAATTTTCACGATCCATAATGCGTCGGGTTTTGCTTCTCCGAAGTAAAATTCTTGAAGACATGGTGATGCCTTTGCTTCTAAAGTATGAGAATAAGGTTTAAATAGCATGTTTTTTTAAAGTTGATATGCTTTGGAAAACAATGTACAAGCTTTTTTTTTTTTTTAAAAAAAAAGGGAAAATATATGATGACGTGATAAGCGCATTTGAACAGGTGACAACCCTGCTTGTGTCCAAGCCAAACCAAATACAACCTTAATTCAAGACTTTATTCAATTATACAAAATGAGGTCACAACAAGCTTAAAATTGCAACACATTTCCCAGAAATATACATAAAACTTAGATTTTATTTTTTGAAGAATGAAAAAACGATGATGCTAATTACCGCTGGAATATATAATCGAAAGGTAAAAAAAAAATTTTAAGTGCAACCAAACTAAAATCCTTTCACTCAATAAAAGGCTACAGGATTTATGTTTGTAGACAAAATAGAGTGTTCCAGACACAAAATTGCACAAATTCAAAATGCACAAGTTCGAAAAAAAATGAGGATGAAGATTAAAAAAAGTGGACTTCTTTCTCATTTGCTGCGTGCATTTAAAATGCAGGAACATTTAGACATACCGACGGACACTGGACTCCTCTGTTTCAAACAGCATCCGAAAACGCATCCCCACAGAAACTCGGGTATGATAAACTGCTTTGGCATACTTCGCCAGAGGTATCACAAACTCAGATGGACTAGCCCTGAGAATAGAATAACCAAACATGTGAAGGAGAAAGTTACCTAAAATAATAAAATTTAGAAACACACCTTGGATTGTAAAAGATAGTGAAACGACTATTTGTTGCTGCAGCATGGGCAGCTGCTGCAAGAAGACCAATGTGCATACTGTCGCTTGACAAGACAGATGAAGGCATAACAGTCTGGGAACGATTAGCATGTCGAATCCCCAAGAGCAACTGATTATTTTCATTCCTGATAAAAGAGTTAAACATCAAAAACAAAAAAAAAAGTGAAGAAGAATTTAATGATTACGAAATCATGCCATGATGATTAAGTTATTGTATATGATGAGAGAGATTTGAGAATAATAATATCGTGTCTGGTGCAGGTGATTAGCCTTGTAACAGTTAATATGATTAAAAGATAAATCGTCATTTCAACCTCAAAACGACATTATCCCACCCCGTACCTAAATAATTTTGGGACCAAAATTGTATGTTAAATCTCTTTGTTATATCAATCTAGGTTATTGAAATTTAACAACTAAACAGAAAGCTCCAAGTCGAATCAGAAACAAAGCACGATCATGAAAAAGCTCCTTAAGCTTATCTCTAGGAAGGGAGCACAAACTCCAGACAACATACCAAATGAATATAACAGAATCTCCAGCAACAATTCTCTTTGCACTCACAAAAACACTCCATCCTGTAGTAAGGAGATGTCTTTTTGGCTGACCTGTATATGTAAATCAATCTATAAGCAACTACAGAACTAAAATTCCACCTAAAAAAATTTGCTAACATATTTGATAAGCAAGTGCTCTTATTTCAGTATACTATCAGTAGCCCCCATAAATGAAACCTCTCAGAATAAAATGTTGAAAGAACACTACAACCTGCTCGATTAATCAATTCTATAAAAAAAATCTACTCTTGTAGGAAAGTCCAAAATGTGTGTCATACCAACAAATTAGCAATGTCCATTCACAAAACGTGAATGCGGCTAAAATCTCCTCAGATGTTCTTATCAAATCAAATATACACAATATCATATGTTAATTATTCGAAGTACAACCAACTCATCAGCTGTTCAATATTTCTTGTGATTGAGCTCTATTCCCCTCTCTTTATCAAACTCGGACACATACATACAAACACACATCAACCTCAAAAATCATAATTTTAAGATGTCGATCACTAAGTAATGCAATTAGGATTTCATTTTGCCCTAGAAAACTCTTTAAGTTTAATGACATCATAAAGAAATGTGAATCAACAAGTGCCAAATCAATTCTATAAAAACGGTTACTAAAAAGCATTGAAGCAATTTGGGACAAACTATTCTTGAAACAAACCTCGGAAGATATGCCTGAACTTCCATTCATTGCCATGAAGATCTTTTGCAATTAATTCTTGTGCAGGAGGCGTCAGAGAGTAATCCTGAAAATACATTTATAAATTGAACCAACAAGTCTGCAATTAATAAAAATTGCAAGTAAAACCAGTAAACATAAGTTCTGATGGAACCTACAAGAGGAGGAAAAACTTTCTCAGCTGCTCGGCGAGGAACAGAGAATCCTCCATGAGTACTGGTATCACTAGCCGTCAATGTTTTACAGAAATAGTTGGTTGGCTGTTTGCTTGGCGAGCCAAGTTCTGCTGGCAGCAGGCATATGTCCTTTTGGTCTTGCTAACCAAAATTGAAAGGTTAGTAGTTATTGACCAACAGTGACTAGATAGAATTCATAAATGCTAAGTTAAGTGTAATACAGGGCTAAGTGGTTGCAAAGTCATCTGAGCATATACTTCTTCTGTTTCAATATCAGCCTGCAACATTGAGAATTTAGACCATGACTAAAAATGGTTTTGGTCAAAAGAAGAAACATATATAAAAAAGTGACATACATGCATTGTAACATTGTGAAGCTGGCAGATTAGTTGCGGTGACAAGCCAGGATAGTTAGGCATAGTTGCATCTACTTCCTTGTTCGTCGAGGCAGTAACCTGTATACAAATCACCACGGGTGTTCAAACTTCGGATAAAACCGAAAAAACCGAAAATCCAAACCGAAAAAACGAACACTGAATCGAACCGAAAACTGAATTTTATAATTCGGATATAATGTTAAAACCGAAATTTATTTGGTTCGGTTTCGGATTATGTATGTCAAAAATGAACCGACCGAAAAAACCGAAATTTCATTAAATTAATAATTTTATTTTTATTATATATTTTTTGAGATGATATCAATGAATGATAGATTCATTTTGAATAATATTTAGTTGATTGTTGTTTATGTAATTCATTTAGACTTTATATTTAAATATTTTACTAAGAAATCATGTAAAAATATAACATATTATATTTTACAATATATTTATCTTATTAATTTAAATAATTGTATCAAAACCGAAATAACCAACCGAAATAACCGAACCATTTCGATAGAAAATAAAACCGAACCGAAGAAAAATGGTTCGGATATCGGATTATATATTTGTAAAACCGAAATAAAAAACCAAAAATCGAACCGAACCGACCGATGAACACCCAAAAAAAAACTCTTCAATTACACTACGGGTACCTTAGTCTTATGAACACCATCGTTCTTGTGTTCCAAAAGGCGCTGCCTCTAGGCGCTGGACGGTCATCGCTCAATGCCCCGATTTTTAGAAGCCGCCCAGGGGCCGCCTAATGTAATATATAGAAATTTTGACTTTTTAATTTTAATTTTTTAAAAAAAGTTTAACATATTTTTTAATCAATTTTTATTGTATAAAGAGGAAGAATATGTCATTGATTTTGAGTTTAAATTCGATATAGATGAATTATTGGAGAAATACTGAGATAAACAAGAAAAATTAGATATTTAGGTATAAAAAAAACCGCCTGGGCGGCGCCGCCTAAGCACCTAGGTGGTAGGCAATGGATGGCCGCCCGCTTTTTAGACAAGTTTTTGTTGGATACATAAGCTCATTCTAAAATAATCATTGAAATCGCACGCGCAAAACTATTTTGAACCAGCTGAAGCTTTCAGAAAAATGTGTTCTAAGAGCTTAGTAACATGTGTTCCAACAGCAACTGAATGTCAGAATCATGTTGATTAGATTGTGTATTGGGAAAAAAATATTTACTTGATTTAGCGTAGCAAATTAATGATGTCAGGCAGAAATTCACCACCGCCCAAGACAGGTAGAAAAACAGAAAGGGCACTGGAATAAGAACTGCTACTAGTGTTCCATATTTCCAACTTTATAAAGGTGCGGGCAAAAATACAGTTGAATGGGCAATATATCAGCATGGAACGGAACTAAAAGTTGGAATGGTAATATATCCGTGATACCACGGAGAACTAAAAAAGTGTTCTAAGAACTTAGTAACGTGTGTTCCAACAGCAACTGAATGTCAGAATCACGTTGATTAGATTAAATATTGGGAAAAATATATTTACTTGATTTAGCATAGCAAATTAATGATGCCATACAGAAATTCACCACCACCCATTTGCCCAAGACAAGTAGAAAAAAAAAAAAGAAAGGGCACTGGAATAAGAACTGCTACTAGTTTTCCATTTTTCCAACTTTATGAAGGTTCGGGGAAAAATACAGTTGAACAGGCGATATGTCAGCATGGAACGGAACAATAAGTTGTAACGGTGATATATCAGCTATACCATGGAGAACTAAATTTCGTACAAAGGAAAAAAATAGAAGGAAATAAGTTTAAAAAACAAATATTAGGAAAAGATAATAAATAAGAAACAAAAAAAGGTTCAGAAAAAGTAACAGATTCCATTCCTTCACAAAATAGAAATCATCAGTTTTCTACAGGAAGTCGTGCTGGATATCATAATGTGATCATTGATCTTTCATTAAAATTGATAGCAACAAATTGTTAAGATGTACTGATTTATGATTGTATTCCTTTCCATCACTCCACGTGCTATTTGTCTTATCTTATATGATTTTTGATAATAACCCATCACTTATCAGAACAGATGTTGGATATTCTGTATTTTTATTACGTAATCACTGATATGTATTGATTGACTTAATAAGTACTTCAACATAAAAAAAATTAATTTAAAATTTTAGCTCATTAATTGACAAGTTGATCAATGATGATCACAATCTCAGGTAACCCTGACATATATTTAATCCGCTGGGATATGTTTGCAAGTAATTACAGCCTTTTCAACAAAGCCACAACTCACTTTCAAACACCATGGAGTCTTCCCTTTTTTTATTACATTCTCAAGTCCCTTGACTAATGAAATCTCGTTCATGTAGTGGAACAATTCGTCAACATACCGCCTAGACATTTATGACACCAGGCCTTTAGTGTAACTGATGCTACAAAACCACCAGCTTTATTTTTAGGAGGTAAAAGATGCTTAAATGTGTTTTTAAATGATTGGAATGCCCTCATACTCCATTACCTTTGATGCTTGGTAGTTATTCTGTTAAATAAAATTTAAACATGACTAACAGCTTATAAATGTTTTGAAATTTAAAAAATATGAAGAGTTTAACAGAAAGAAAGTTAAAACAACCACAACCATTCCGTGGTATCGCTATGGGAATTGGAACAGTGGTTATTGTGCCAGTTTCGCCGAACCATGGTGACATATCAAATAAACTAACTACAAAAACTACCAACCCGCCATAGATTCATTCCGTGAAAATCACATTGATACGCCAATACTACATAAAATTTAATCCTAAATTGAACCAGAGAACTTGCGACTGAAATTTTAAGAAACCTGCTCGCTGTGTCCTTGAGGAAAATACACAACCCGACTCCCCATTTGTGGAAGCGATACCAGAGGACCTGCGCATGCGTGCCACAGCTCCGAATTCAAGCATTTCTTCTCCTCTACCATTCACATAAGAAGCACACGTATAAAAAATACTGCAAATAAATGCTAAAAGAACATTCTCGAAACAAAAAATAAAAATAGAGAAACCAGCACACCTTCCCCCGGCTGCATATCAAAGCCCGACGTGAAAGACGAAGAAGATAACTTCATATTCCAAATAAAATGATAACTGCCAAAACCCAAGAAACAATAGCCCTAAAAACAAAAGGTCTTCTTCAACAATCACATACTTCGAAAGGCATCGGACCTGAAACTCCAATCTCACCCCACCCCCCTCGCTCCCTTAACGAACAAAAAGAGTCAACTTTTTCATCCAAACTCACACGAGCCGCCCATCACTCTCCAATTTTTGCCTTTTTTAGCTCAAACAATGGGAAAAGGAGAAATGAAGCAGATTACAACCACCAAAAACTTCACCAGGGCTTCAAGAAAAACAAAAAGTAAAGCAGATCTTGTAGTTTATACAGCAAGTTTGAAAACACTCGTACAAGAAAAGAGAAAAAGGAAAGAAGAGGACCGGTCCGAGGAATAAATGAACTAAAGTAAGTAAGAGCAAAGGAAGAAGATAATGAGTAGCTTTTCGCCACTATCAAGATCTTTGTGTGTGCTGATAGCTTAAATGAGCTTCAGATCTTCCAACTATTCACCCTTTTTTTTACAACCCATTTTTTTTTTTTAACGAGGCGGAGGTGCTCAAAGAAGAAAGAAAGCACAAAGAAGTGAAATGCCGTAGGGAAGGTCATTTAGGAAAGTATATCAATTATTGAAATCCTGTTCGACATCGCAAGATCTAACTTTAATCTGTACAAGATTTCATGGCATGGTGAAACTCGAGTCTTTATGAAGTCTGAAATGCTCCACCAGAGTCCAGGCCATGGTAAAAATGGGAATATGTCCTTTTTTAGATTTTATATATCGTTTTCTTTGAAATAAATAAAAAGTTTATTCCAACTCTATGTAATAAAAACATGTCAACTAAAATAATAAATTTAGGAATGTTAAGAATAAGCTATCAGTATTTTAATTTAAAAAAAACATAAATATCGAATAATCTAAATGTTAAGAATAAGCTCGCATTATTATTATTAAAAATAATAATAACACATGCAACAAGTGTGCATCTTTTACTAGTATTTTTTATGTTTATGTAACAGGATACGGATCAAGTTATATCAGATAGAACGAAAGACAGATAAAATGAAATTTGTTACATAAATGTTCATTCAATTATCTTAATTTTGATAGTGATCTATTATGACAAGAATTTATAATATGAGGCTTTAATAAGGATATGAGGCTTTAATAAGGTAATTGAATGCAAATACAATAGCTTACGTTTTATTGCAATTCCATTGCTTCTTTTTGGGTTGATGATGTAGCAAGAATGTTTTTGAACAAATCTGACGTAGTTGACATGTGTTGGGCATTTGAGATTTGCCAAATGATCCAAATCCTAATTCAAATGATACTCGATATTTATTTTGCCAAGTAACTATTGGTTACATATAAACATTAGCCCATATTCGTATATGCATGTCCCCAACAACCAGCAATGTAAATATTAGTAGTAATACATAAAACCTTTTAAAAAATGAACAAAATAGTAGTTTGTGAAAAATGGACCCTTTATTATTATTTTGAATGTTGTGATTTTAAAGATACGTGGTCGAATGATTTTTTTTGGTCTCATTTACCATTTTATTATGAATGATATGAAGGTACTATTGCGTATTTTTCTCGTTTTCAGTTCTAAAGATGTGCATGCTTCAAGGTCCTCCATATTCCAAGGAAAATGCTAAATATGTGGAAGGTTTAGAATTTGCAAGGTAGTTTGGTTTGTTTCTCAATTACGCTCTATCTATCCCTTCACTAAGGATTAAAATGGAAGTGAAGTCAAAGTAATGAACATAACATCTCGGAAAAATCGAAAGATTGTGCAAGAGAGATTTTTGGCTATGAACTTATCAGAAGATGTAATCATAGAAATTTTATCAAGATTGCCAGTAAAATCGTTGATCAGATTCAGATGTGTGTGCAAATCATGGTATGTCCTTGTTAGAGATCCTATTTTCATTACTAAACATTATAAATATTTGTCCTCTAAAGAAAGAGATCATTTACTTGTCATTAAACGTGACAATACTACAAATGAAAGAGTCATCTCATTGTTGAAAAATGATGGAGATGAGACTTTCGCTGATCGAGAATTTCCTCCATTTTTTAATGACACGTTCGGCCATGTTAGATTGATAGGCCCTTGTAATGGCATTGTTGCTTTATACGGTTTTCATGATAATATTGTTTTATGGAATCCAGTTATTGGAGATCTAAAAATATTGTTTGCATCACAAGTATCACGTCCTTCTGATGCCAGAATACGTGGTGATGATCTTGGAATAGGTTTTGATCCCTTCACGAATGATTTAAAACTCATACAGATCTTATTCTGTGTGTCTCATGAGAGTCGCCTAATTAATCAAGTTGAGATATATTCTTCAAAGACAAATTCATGGAAGAAACATGGCAGTGACATGCCAGCAAATATTATGTACTATAACACATGGAGTATGGTTTACAAGAATGAAACCTTTTGTTGGTGGGCTCAAGAAAGGAGTACTGAAGTGATACTTTCGTTCAATATGAGCCTAGAAATCTTTGAAACAGTGCCTTTGCCGTCGGGGATTGACGCTTTGGGAGGAGTAGACAGGATTACAAGAGCAATTTTCCCCCTAAAAGAATCAATTGCTTTGATTGTGTATCCTATCAAGCAAGTTGATAAAACTTTAAACATATGGTTACTGGATAACTTAACAGGTGCTGCAAGTTCTTGGACTAAGGTGTCAAGTATCGGCCCTCTTCCAAGAATTCATAGGCCATTGGGATTTTGGAATGATGGGGAATGGATCCTGGAAAGTAGCAGTGGCGAGTTGGTTCTTTATAATCCTCGTAACAAAGAAATCAAGAATCTCGGACATCAAGGGAAAAGAAATAGATTGGAGGTTATCGTTCATAAAGAGAGCCTATTTCCAGCGAACCAAGTTCGAGCAGATTTGTAATTCGATTTCCCTTTTATTCGTTATGGATTTGCAGTGCCATACAATTTCAGACGTCTGCTTTTCTACAATCTTCTTCGTAATCTTCAAGGGTGACACATAATGAGTCACCGAAGGAATCTTGTATCTTCAGGTTCATTATTCGGGTAAATGAACAAGAAATTAAATCTTATACCATAGAAAATATTTATATCCTACTTATGTGAACTATCCCATATGAAGTGAAAATGACAACTTGATAAAGATTCAGCGCAAACGCTTGCACAACAAAAACCAACACAGCAAAGCCCATACTTGTTGGAATAATAATCATTAGATATGTCGTCCTACATCAATCACTCTCTCTTCGTATATATTCTGAAGCATGGACTATTTTTGTTTCCTGTGATGTCATTCCAAGCTTGACTGGCACTAGCAGATATAATTGATTAAAAACAAGAACCTCGGTGGTTATAACAAAATTACATGTAAGAGCCCTTCCTAAACCACAATGGAAGCAACTTTCTTCGATTAAAAAGATTATGAACAGTACCATCAAGGTAGTTGGAATGACTGGTTGGAACCAAAGTAAGACCCGTCTGAAGGTGGATTCGAGATGGCAAATCACCAGACAAAGTCCAGTCCTCAAAAGCAACCTTTAGTCTTTACTAGTATGGAGTTTGCACCGTCTACAGAAATTCCATGAACACATGCCATCTCATTAAAAACAATAACAGGAACACATAAATATAAACAACAACGGTGATATTCAAAATCAATTAATATAAACCACATACAAAATTACAAAAAAAATGACTAAATAATAATCACGTTGATAAATTGTAAAAAAAATAAGTCTCAAAAGTGACTGAAGCTGACACAATTTTTTTTTTTTTATAGGAAACAATAAGCTTACACAAATTTTCTCTCAAGCCTGAGAGATCTTGCAAGCCATATGATATGTAGATATTTAAAAACTTACCTTCGATTGCATCAAAAGAATCTCCTCCCCGTATTCTGATTATCATCTTTATTTTCATCAGAAAAAGCACCGACACGGCTTACACGATTCTGCCCAGATTGTGAACTGCCAAATCCACCCAAATCCCCAAAACCACTTGAGCGACTAGAACCACCAAAATTTCCAAAACCGCTGTTACGATCTGAGCCGCCTAGCTCTCCAAAACCACTTGAACGGCCAGACCCAAAACTGCCGAAATTGCCAGAGCGGCCAGAACCATGTCCACCAGATCCAGATCCTCCCGAACGTCCTAAATCAAATCCCCCAGCACGACCACCACCATAAGAACCAGCGTTCCCACCAAAACGGCCACCACCAGGACTACCAAAACTGCCAGAATTGCCAAAACCACCAGAACGTCCAAATCCAGAATCACGTCGACCACCTCCCATACTTCCAATATTACCAAAACGACCACCACGATCCATTCCACCGCACATGTCCAAGGCTCCAGCATCAACAGCTATTTTTGGAAGCTAACATGGGCAAATTGTAAAGAATTTAGTCATGTGATCAAACCAACATGCAAGCGATTAATAACTAGACTTCTTCGGCAGATCTGAAAGTTTGGGTGTCAGATACCACATATGAGACACGCCTCTTATAATTTTAAGTATACATAACTGACAACTTACCTCAACGAACCGGCATCCAACTTCGCGCTCTATACCCTTAATTTCCCTGTATTGGTGTGAAGAATATATAAGAATTGCACTGCCTTTCTTCCCAGCACGACCGGTTCTCCCAGACCGATGAACAAAAATCTCTGAAGAGTTTGGGAGTTCATAATGTATCACCTGACCAGAATAACCCATCCATTTTAACCCCAGTTCTAGGAACAAAGAAAGGAAACGACTTGAGCTGCCTCTACTAGGGGTATCACCACTACTATGCTTTAGATGATACAGGATTTAAATTATAGGATGCATCACAAACATTAGTTACCTCATATAATGAAGATAGAAGGCTCAGTAAGTTAATTGCCAAAAGAGCCACAAAACTGTAGTCAGTTAACACTCGTAAACTAATGATGATTCCTATCAAAAATCATGCTAAAGGTCTCTTTTCAAGCATTAAAAACATTCATATAGTATAGGAACGCCACAACTGTAACTGAAATCTAATTGAGCTCATTTATAACTATGGATATAAAAAGTTAAAATTAGACAGTAGAAAATGGAAAATAATGTATTTTGTCCATTTTCTCTGTGTAATAACCTATGATTACAAAAAGAATGCACCATAAACAAGTAAACAAGCACATATAAGTATAGAAAGAAGAATCACCAGATCAACATTGGGTACATCAAGGCCACGGGCAGCGACATCAGTAGCCACTAAAGTATTAAAACGCCCTTCTCGAAAAGCAGATAAAGTTCTTTCCCTTTGGTTCTGTGAAATATCACCATGCAATGCTTCACACTTAAAGTTTCTTTGCATAGCACATGCCAATTGATCAGCATCACGCTTGGTTTGTGTGAAAACAATACATTTACCTCCCTTTGCATGTTCCTGGAATCCGATATCAAGAATAAAAGATTTTGACTTCAGATGATAATAGCCTCTTAATAAAGTTAAATAAACACCAGAGTAAATGAAGTTGCCAGAACAAATATCCAGTCAATCATGGTCAGTCGATTGAAGATCTATTTTCATACTGTTATTAAAGGTCCAATGATAGCTGGTTTCTCGCGATTGTCGGCCGTAATCGCATACAAGGAAATCCCATCTGCTAACTTCTGATCAGATTCTCCCACCTGTACACAGTTGCAAACAATAAATTCAAGTGAAGATAAAAAAAATTAAAATAATAATAATAATAATATAAAAAAGTGCTGGAAGTAATCCAAAAATGCTAGCTTTAGAACTCGCTCAAAGCAACCAAAAAAAATGCAATACAAACGAACAGAGTCTTCATCTCACAAGATCAATGGTAACTGGGTTTTTCAAAAACTTCTGCGTGAGTCTCAAAATCCAATTTGGCATTGTAGCTGAAAACATCAAGGTTTGATGCTTCTGCGTAATATATCCCAAGATAACCTCAACGTCGTCCGCGAATCCCACATTAAGCATTTGATCAGCTTCATCAAGGACAACAAACTGCACCTCTGACAGATTTAAAGCACCACGCTTAATCAAATCAATGACACGGCCAGGAGTGCCAACAATCACATCAACACCATGGTCAAGAGAACTCATTTGGCGAGAAATCGGCACACCACCATAGACGCATAGAGTATCTAATTTTGGAGCAGACTCGGAAAACTCTTTGTCCACTTGCCGAGCAAGTTCTCTGGTAGGAGCCAATATAAGTGCCAAAGGATTCCGACCCTGCCTGAATAACAATAAGCATAAACAGAAGATTTAGCCTCGAACAATTGATGATTCTAAATCAATTAACACAAACTGAAACACTCAAAATTTTCATCACATATAACCGACCCATGCTTCTCATTGTATCGAAGTATTTTATCCATGATGGGAATTCCAAAAGCTAGAGTCTTCCCAGTTCCCGTCCTTGCTCGGCCAATCATGTCGCGCCCCTGCATAGCAGGTTCCAAAACAGCCCTCTACAATTGCCAACGAATAAAAAAATATCATCTGATTCATAAATTGAAAAGAGCAACCACTTTAAGAGATGACATACAAAAGAAAGGGCAACCCAAAGGAAAAACATAACTTGTAAAATCTATTGTCCACTAGGTTATTTCCACTCAAATGCTAATCCCTTCTTTTCAATTCCAATTTATGAATTCAAACACACTAACAATTTAGTTCATATTTCATCACCCCAAAAGTTCAAGGAAAAAAACAAGAAAAAAGAAAGACGAAAACAGACTACATTTCAGCTCAAAGTCTCAAACTAGTGGGTAAGATCGGTTGCTTCCTAGCAGCCCCTTCTCTCCATTATCATCAAAGTTCTATTCTTTTTTTTATCGTGCTTTAAGTATCACATCCCCTTCATTTTTAGGGGGCACCCAAGGCCTAAAGGTCCGGAAGAACGAAATTTTAGAGCCAAATGTTAGAAAAATTATGAAACTCCATCCCTTCTTGAAACTATCAAGTTTACCTGAATGGGGAAAAGCCTATTAATAGCCTTCCGAGCCAAGGCCGAGACAATCTCCTGCGATATCCCGAGCTTGGAAATCTCAAGCCCATCATCAGCGGGCCCGTCATCGGATAAGTCAGCGATGGCACACTCCGCCCACAAAGCCCGGCCAGTATGAATTTCCCTACGGATTAACTGAAAAAACGACGAAGCCTTAGGGAGAGCTATGGCAGCGGGAATCTGCGGAGAAATGAAGGCATTTGACGAAGACTGTGGTTTCTTCTCCGCGAAGAAATGGCCGAGAGCGGTGAGAGCCAACCTCTTCGATGAAGTAGAAGATGATGATCTCCTGAGCATGAGGAGGCTACCCATTTCTTGAATTTATTAAAGCTGTCACGGTAAAAAGGAATGAATAAACCCAATAGAGGGTTTTGCTAGGGTTTATTGAGGACGAAGCAAATAAAACCCCTTCGGCCGTTGGATATTTTCGATGTGAAATGACAAAAACACCCAAACAAATCATTTTTCACTCTTGATTGATTTAGTACGCACATGGCACTTTGACTTGCAAGTGATATGTGATAAGATTATATATTCTTATTTTTTCTATCATTTGATTTACTTTTCTATATTTTTAACATCCTCGTATCATAGACATTTAGTTCTAACCTGGTATCTTTTTTTTCTTCAATTTATTCATTTTTTTAAAGATTAATTTATTCATTTTCCACGTGTCGTCGACGTGACAGTGATGTATCAAGTGTCGTGTAAACATTTGCATACAAAAACACTAAACTGCAAAATAAATTATTAAAACAATCGTCAAAAAAATTTAAAGATATGATGCATAACTTAATATTAAAACAGAAGACCAAAATTACGAATGTAAACTACGAGAAGAAAAAATAATTTTTCCTTGGTCAAATATAGGAATATTCTTCGTCGAGGCGAGAGAGTAGTATAAAAAGGTTCATTTTTTCTCTTTTGAAATGGCTTATTATACCATTCAATAAAAATATGGTTGGATTATTTTTTATTTATTGCATTGGTTGACTCTTTTGTTGGATATATATAATTTTAGACTGTTATCGGTAACGATATTTTAAATTGAATAGCTTTTTTTAGGTGTATAAATAAATATTTCAATTCGTCTGCTTTAGAACTACTTATTTTTTAACATTTCATTTTCTAATTATATAATGATCCCTTTAAGTATTTTAGTTTTATTTTTATTCCATTTTCAAAGTATACCTTTTTCACTTAAACTTAATTTTTATAGGATTATTACATAATAATAATAAATCTTCCATTACTATAGTAATTTATATAATTTATACAGTTAACTAAATTTAAGATATAAAAATAATGATAGCAATAATTAAAGGGGAAATGGGTGTCGCGCGTGGAAACATTAATTTTCCAAGGTTTTTAAATTAATTTTGTACATTCAAGTCGATACTCTAATTAATGAATTAACAAAATCAGTTAAATCAAAACGAATGTGTAAACTGTGAATTTCGGTTTTCGAAATTCAAGTGGTTGAATAAAAAGCAAGTGAAAATTGGGAGTAGAGACAAAATTTTACAGCATGTGACTAAAACTTCGGCGGTGAATTTGAGATGATAAATTTTCAAATTCATTAGAGTTGCGTTTTCTCTAAGAATTTTGATTTGATTAAATATTTGAAGAAATCATTGAAGTGATTTCATGTTGCGATGAATATGTTTTTCACTACAATAACTAAAATAATAATTATTTGAAATCTGTTATCAAGTGGGTTTGGAGTCTAACCAATGTCTTAATTAGTTATTATGGATTTGAAATATTTAACTTGACATCCATAAATCCAAATGCTTCTTTGAATTGCTTGGATAGACAAAATTCGAGTACATTTAATTTGGAAAATTTTAAGTTTAGTGAATTGAAATTAAGCAAAAAAGATGATTAAAACTTGACAAAATGAAAAATCAGTGCCTAAAACTTGTCTGAGAAATTCTCAGGCAGTAGGGGTGCCCCAATGCTCATGGTGTTGCCTGGATGAATCCCACAACAAAGGAAGCGTTGGGGGCTCGGGGCACCTCCTTTTGGGAGCTCGCGCTGCTATTTGGGCATTTGCTCAAGTATGCAATAGACGACAGAAAAAATGACGTTTGGAGTGTTCTTTTACGAAATGATGTGTACCTTCTGCGAGTTTTTTTATACAAATTTATTCTAATTGTGTCAATTGATGGTTTTTTCAGATCTTTTAAACCAAGAGACACCACATATATTGAAACATAATGTTCCTAAATTAACAATACCAATAGAATATCATAGACCATTCTACATGATTATTCAGGCGACATGCACTTGCATATAATATTGGCGTGCCTTTGTTTGCAAACAATAAGCTGAAAGTTTATATAAATTTATAGTTATTAAACTTGTGATTTATTGTGTTGTTATCAAAAGTTAGAAGTTATATTTTGTGTGAAGATTGCCGGTTTTCATATACACCAAAATTGAGACAAAATATTCTTAATGAAATAGTATTCAACACTAGCGTTGATTTTGTTATTTTTTATTGAAACTTCAAATCATAAACCAATATTTAAAATATACAAAATATATATATTTAAAAACAAAACTTTAGAGTAAACTAAGGTTTTAACTTAAAGTTGTGATTGAATTGGACCCAAATATGTAAGAGGCATCCGAAAAATAGCATTTGTAGTGTTGTTTCACGAAATGACGTACACCTTCTGTAAGTTTTCTGATAGAATTTAATTCCATATGTGTCATTTGGTGATATCTTCAAACCTTTTTGAACCAAGAGACACTCTATATATTAAAACAACATGTCCCTAGATTAACAACACTAATAGAATATCATAGATCATTCTACATTATTGAGATTTTGACACATTTGCACATCATATTGTTGTGTCTTCTTCCTGCAAACAATAAATTGAAAGTTTTATTATTTTCTAGTCAATGAACTTGTGAATTACTGTATTGTTATCACAAATTGAAATTGTTATATATTGAGAGAATATTGCCGGTTTCCGTAAAAATCAAAAGTGAGAAAAATTTTCTCAATGAAATAGTGTTTAACACTAATCTCGATTTTTTTTTATCGATACTTCAAATCATATACCAACAATTAAAATATACCAAAAATGAATGTCATTAGAAATACATTTTCCATATCCGTCTTAAATTACATACACCACTTCAAATGAAATCATCGATTCAAACATAACATGATTATATACAAAAATCTAATTATATATAAAAACGACATAATGCAATAATAAATAATTGTTGTGGTCGATGAATTGTACAGCGAAGCAATATATTCCAGGCACACCCGTGCTTGGTAGCGTGAGCAAGCACGGGATGCTGTTGTTCATGCCTGCTATCTGCCTTCTATTTATATATCTATTATTTATATTAAAGACAAGACAAATTCAACTAATTAAGATCAATAATTTAATGATCTTGGCCCTTTATTTAATTCAATAATCAAATATTATGTTTCAAAATGATATCTAAACAAAAGAAAAAAACTATTTAAACATACAATTTGATACTATCTTTACTTTATGATATTTAAATGAGTGTTTTTCAAATTCGCCGCAGAATACAAAAATTTGATTTATCAAAATCTCACGATAAATTCAATACAAAATCTCACGAAATAATAACAAAATATCACAATATTATTGTTGTACATATCGTTGTACGATATTTTGGTTGTATTTATAGCATTATTCTTGCTTATATACATGTATTTCGTAAAAAAATAAAAAATGATCTAGTTTTTTCTTTTTGAAAATTTAAAAATTTTAAATTGAAAGATAGGATATAAAATAAAATTTAAAGCAAAGTTATATTATAATTATAATATATCAAATATGAGAATCAAATAAAAATTATTTTTTCTTGCTTATCAATATTAAAATTATATAGAGACCGGACTTTGGCCTAAGTGGTATCGTTCATTTTTTTTATTGTAAGTGGCTCAAATTCTAGCCCTCCCAGTCTCCCACTCCATTGTTTAGGAATTATAAAAAAAATTATAATTAAATATCAGCATATTCCCTAAACCAACCCAAAAAGATTCCTTCTATTTTTTTTTTTTGTACATATATTAATCTGTATAAAGAGAAAGAAAATTAAAAAAAGGCTCCGAGTCACGTGCATGTGGCACGTGTCCCCCTCAATAAATCTTCCTCCAATCCCGGTTCTCCATTTCCCATTTGTTTTCTTCACACACTTGGACCAACCACTATCATCGGTATTCACACCCTAATTTTTCACGTTTTACATCAGGAATCGCGAGGTTCTCTCTACGCTATAGATCTCTGTTTCTCGTCTTTCTATTTGCCTGATTGCTAATCGGAGATCTGTTTTCTCAAGTTTTTATTGTTTTTTTGGTCTTGAAATTAGTAAAGAAGGATGGGCAGCTCTGGATTTTCATGGAAATTAAAGGATCACCCCAAGCTTCCGAAGGGGAAGACTATCGCGATGGTTGTTTTGGATGGGTGGGGTGAAGCCAAACCCGATCAATACAACTGCATCCACGTTGCGGAGACCCCAACCATGGATTCACTCAAAAATGTAATTTTTTTAAATATTTTTTTAGTATTTTCACGTCTTAAGTATACTGGGTTCCAGATTTTTCTGACTAAATGACTCGGTACTGCATCGGTGAAGATATAAACCCGGGTCTGAGATCCAACTTTTTATTCGGTTTTTTACTCTATTTCGCCTTTAAAATTTTTTTGGGTTCTGAATTATTGTCATCTAGATTGTTGGAACAAGAGAAATACTTGATAATTAAGTATATTAATTATGTCAATATGTATAAAATTTTAATATATTCCCCTAAAATACTGAATGGGATCGACCGATCGAGTTATTTGTTTTATTCAAAATGTGTTGAAGGGTGCCCCAGAGAAATGGAGATTGGTGAAAGCGCATGGTAATGCTGTGGGGCTGCCCACAGAAGATGACATGGGTAACAGTGAAGTTGGTCACAATGCTCTTGGTGCTGGCCGGATTTACGCCCAAGGGTGAACTTCCTTTTGCTTGTTCTTTACTTCATTGAAGTTATTGTAGTCAACCGGGAAAAAATGATATTGAAAACTAATTTTTCGGATGTTTATCTCTGTAATCTGCAGATCGTATGACAGATAGTTAGTCCAATCAATAGTATTTACAAGTTTGACATCTAAGACATCATGCTTTTATGACTCTGACCTCAATCGACTTATGCTGGTTTTGCTTCGCTATAATTTGATTTTCTTAAAAAGAAGAAAGGGTATAATTGGAGTGAAATTATCGTTATATGGCTGACCGAGAGAAGTTCTTGGACTAATAAAGGGAGCAATTCTATTTTTTTTATACGAGTGAAGTTGCTGTCTTTATAGAGTTGGATCAAGTACAAACATTATGAAAGCTGCTAGATAGTTAAATTTCTGTATGTGGAGATGTTCACACTCACGTAAGTGTCAGTTGGTTAGGAGCCTAGATATGCAAATCACTGATTGGTTGATTCTTTTGATTCATGTTCTCACGCATACGAATGCTTAGGTCAAGATCAAAAAGCATGGTAGTTAACTGGAATGAAGAAAAATATTTTACTGTTTGATCATTCTTTTTCCTCTGTGCACAGTTGCTGAAATTATTCCATCAGCTTTTGAAAGGTTCAGTTGCCAAATAAATATTGCCTTTTTATCTTACCAAATGGGAATGTAAAAATCTTTCTCGCTCGAGTTTGTGTACATGAAGGTTGTCATGCATTAATCTTTGTTCGTGTGTGTGTTTCTGGATATAGAGCAAAGCTTGTGGATCTTGCTCTGGAATCTGGCAAAATCTTTGAAGGAGACGGTTTCAAGTACATCAAAGAATCATTTGCAACAGGAACTCTACACCTCATTGGATTATTAAGTGATGGAGGCGTCCACTCTAGGCTCAACCAGTTGCAGGTATTCCACGAGTTTAAAATTTACACACTTCTGTGTTCCATCTAGAAAATCGGAATTTTCTTCCTCTGCTTTCATTGCTTCAAATTTCTTGAATCCTTTATTGTTTTTCCTTTTTCCCTCTCCTTCTTATGCGGACATAGCGTTCTAATGTGTAAGAAAAATTTATGTGAACTTACTATTGGGTTTGCAGTTGCTTCTTAAAGGAGTTAGTGAGCATGGTGCTAAAAGAATTCGTGTTCATATTCTCACGGACGGACGTGATGTCTTGGATGGTACGAGTGTAGGTTTCACTGAAACTCTTGAAAAAGATCTTGCAGAACTGCGTCACAAAGGTGTTGATGCCCAGATTGCATCTGGTGGTGGTCGAATGTATGTTACGATGGATCGTTATGAGGTGAAGCATTCGTTTTCTGTTTTGGCCTAATCATTCTTTACGAATCTAAGAATTGCTTGGCTTCTATGACCAAACCAACCTGCACTCGAAAATTGCACCTTCTGAGGTTATGAGAAGGTTTAATTGGGCAGAAATTCTCGACCCCACCTATTTTTACCATAGAAGCAAAATATAATTATTAGGCCCATAATTCCTTTGTCTTGTTTTACTTTGAGGGTCATGTGACATTTATCTCGAAGTTCATGTTTGCTGGACTAGCCTCTTTGTTATCACTCGCAGTTGTTTCTACTTCCACCTCATCTTTCGTTTCCACTGTGTATTTATTTGCAATACTTATCGTGGCTACTGCTTCATGTGATTGTTGTCTGTCCTGCTCTGTTCTATAATGCCTCATCTTATCATACCTCATCTTTTGACCATTAGGCTTGGATTAGAGGATGTCACAGCTAATATGACTCTTGTTGATTTCTTTCTATTTGATGACTGCTGTAGAAATGTCTGATTACACATAATACCATCTAGTTGGTTACCAAGACTTTGGTTCTGTTTCTCATGCACTCAGATTTTTCTAAACATTTGCAGAATGATTGGGATGTTGTAAAACGAGGTTGGGATGCCCAAGTGCTTGGAGAAGCGCCACACAAGTTTAAGAGTGCTGTTGAAGCTGTCAAAAAGCTGAGAGAGATTCCTAACACAAATGATCAGTATTTACCTCCATTTGTTATTGTTGATGACAGTGGAAAAGCTGTCGGGCCTATTGTCGATGGTGACGCAGTTGTGACTTTCAATTTTCGGGCTGATCGTGTGGTAATGATAGCTAAGGCCCTTGAGTACGAGGACTTCGATAAATTTGATCGAGTTCGATTTCCTAAAATTCGTTACGCTGGAATGCTTCAATATGATGGTGAGCTCAAACTTCCAAATCGCTACCTTGTTTCTCCTCCAGAGATTGAACGAACATCTGGAGAATATTTGGTGAATAACGGCATCCGTACTTTTGCTTGCAGGTAATTTGGTAACGATTAAAACTTCTAAATTTTATTTACCTTAGAATACACACAAAGCTCTCTAAAAAAAGAAGCACAAAGCTAATGGCCTCGCGTCTCCCTCTCACTAAAATTATGAAGATTTTATTCTTAATAATTGATATATCTGCCTAGCTTTTTGTATGCAGATTCATGCTTTACGTTCATCGTGTATGTCACCTAGTAGATTCCATTTTTGCCTGCTATTCAAATTAGTTGTTTTCCTTGGTTTTTACAGTGAAACTGTTAAATTTGGTCATGTCACCTTTTTCTGGAATGGGAATCGCTCAGGATACTTCAACCCTGCAATGGAAGAATATGTTGAAATTCCCAGTGATAGTGGTATCACCTTCAATGCCAAGCCGAAGATGAAGGCCTTGGAGATTGCTGAGAAGGCAAGGGATGCAATTCTTAGCCGTAAATTTGATCAGGTAATCCATCAACTTCTTGGCATTCTTCAATTGCTTGTTGAGGAAGAATCTTGCTGGCAAGTTGGTAATAGTTCTAATGTGATTTATTCCGAAGGTACGCGTCAATCTGCCTAATGGTGACATGGTGGGACATACTGGTGATATTGAAGCAACAGTTGTGGCTTGCAAGGCTGCTGATGAAGCTGTGAAGGTATGTTGATTCTGCTATTGTAGTAGCATACATTTAATGGAGGGGGACCCCCCATCAAACATAGTTTCCCATGCTATTCTTACACATTGGTGAGTATATATGACTTTTATGCTGCATGTGGCATGATACATGCCTAATCCTAATTACTGTTGTTAATGTAGTTTTCGTGGGCTCATATAACACTCATCTGGTCCCATGTAAATTTTGTACGAGTAACAGTAATTGACCTTTAGGGTGTATCTCAGAACTTGTAGTTTGAATGTCCTAATCTTTTGCATACATTGTATTTACGAGGTTTAAGAGTCCAAGTTAACTTTTTTCACGTGAAAACTGAAATATTCCTGGAGTTTTGAGAAAGTATGATTTGATCACCTTTTGTTCTAAATTCCTCCAAAATGCTTGATAAATATAAAATTAATGTTGATGTGATATTACGTGACTTAAAGAGGCTACTGGCTTGCCTACTTGTATGCTGCACTTAACATGTTACAACTTACATGATCAACCTGTTGAAAATTTCTGTTCTTGATGCTTGAACTTATTTATATGACCTGTTAATCGTTCTGATTTGGCTAGATGATCCTTGACGCAATAGAGCAAGTGGGTGGAATCTATGTTGTTACTGCTGATCATGGAAATGCTGAGGACATGGTGAAAAGAAACAAGAAGGGCGAGCCACTTCTTGACAAAGATGGCAAGATTCAAATACTTACTTCTCACACTCTGGAACCAGTAAGTGATTTAAGTCCTCATACTTCTCGTAAAATCTCCATTGTGAACATTTTCATGCTGTGATTTAACTACTATGGAGAAAAAAATTGTGCTGCGTGTGAATTGCTGATGGTGGCTGCCACACATTATTTACAACAGTCGCTTTAACCATAACTTGGCATGTGACTAGAGAAAAATAATTGGAAAGATATGTTCTTATGGATATACTCTATGGTGTGTCGGGTATGAACCATGCCTATCGATCATTTAGAAGTCTTTATAGGAAATAATCCAATACATTATACTCATTTAGAATGGTTCAACCAAATCATCCAATAATAGTTTCCAGTTGACCAGATGTATGAATTCTTGCTCATTCAGGATATTTAACTTCTATGTAGGTTCCAATTGCTATTGGTGGCCCTGGGCTGGCGCCCGGTGTGAGATTCCGCAAAGATGTTCCCACTGGTGGTCTAGCAAATGTTGCTGCAACTGTAATGAACTTGCATGGATTTGAGGCGCCTAGCGATTATGAGACAACCCTTGTTGAGGTTGTTGATAACTAGATCCCATGCCCGAGTTGAACTCTTAGAAATTTTGCATACGATGGGAAGGATGATGGAGGAAGTGAGGAATACATCATCCATTATTTTTGAATAAAATGTTTTAGGCTATTATCACACCGATGAATATGCTAAAAACTTGCAGGTGGTTTGAGAATTGAAGTATTTTAAATAATTTTCAACTGTGTTCCACTCTACTTTGTCCTACTTGTGCCCGGTATATATATCCGCGCGCGTCTGTGATACACATGTATGTATACAGACAAGTGTTTACTGTTATGATGCTAATATACACGAATGCTGAAAAAAAATGAGGTTCAATTTTTATACAATTGAATGTTTTATCGTACATCTCACTCGGGTAATAATATTTTCCATACGGAATGTCGGGGTAATTTTGAAGACACGATTTTACAACGGAAATTCTCACTTTTTCTAACTCGAGGAGCCCATAAATTTTTCTCCCTTGGTGGGTTACATCTTGCACCCTTTTTTAGTTCGTTCTTTATGAAATTTATCATGTTCTATAATACAAAAGTATATACACAAGGAGGTAAGTTTTAAAAAAGAATTCAAGGGAGAGTTAAATTTTAAAAAACCCACAATACTTTAATTATTGGTTTTTGACATGAGAATTGTCTACGGTGAGTACTAATGAACAACATTTTGTGTATTGTTTGATGTGAATGGTTATGTATTGTTTGATTACATATATTTGATCCATCCAACATTTTTCTTAAGTTTTATTACCACAAAAAAATGGTAGGTTCTACGACGGACCGTTGCTGGTCGAAGTTATCCTAAAGTGTTGCTAAATGCGATTCAAATAGCGGCTACCATGACTAAATTTGCTACGGCTATAAAAACCATAGCTAAATTTAGAAACGGTTTAAACCCCGATTATATTACTAGGGACAATTTAATAGAAATGGTAGCAACATTTTGAGAAACCTTTGCTAAATATAGCTACAGTTTGAAAAATTGTCACCAAAGTTTGTCACATTTAATAAAACCGTGACAACGCCGCAACATAGCCATAGTTGCGTAAAACCTTGGCTAGATACAACAGTTTATTTTGAACTGTCCCAAAATGAATATTACCTAAAAGTTGAGATGGTTCAAGCATAGCGTCGCTCACGAAGAACCCAAAAGACAAACTTAATGGTTTCTTGTCACCAGCACAACTTCAATCACTTCGATAAGATGAAGCTGTTACATACGACATTGAATTGAAGAGAAATTTCACGTTACGGGGCAACGTTAATATGGAAAAATCAGTGATTTCCCAGCATATGCGATGTGGAACACAACTAGATAACAAGAATGAGCCAACTGTTTGTCAAATTCTGACCTGTTTATCTCTTCTTTTTTTTTTCTTTTTTATTTTTTAATCGAACGATGCTATCTTTTTTTCATTATATTACGTGATAATATTGTGGCAAACAACTAACATAAATTATGTGTATTTAATGATGATTATATGTAAATTAATTAAATATACATTGAAACGTATTTAGAAAAATATGGCTCTATCGAACCGTTTTTGAAAATCATTGCTAAATCAGCTACACTTTTCAAGAACCGTAGCCATGTTCTTATACGGTTTTTCTTAACCTTTGCTCAGATTAGCTACATTATCAATATCAACTACGTTTTAGATAAATTGTTGAAATATTTTGCAACGATTTTCTACAATCGTCACTAAACTTAGCGACATTTTTTCAAAACTATTTTAGAATTAGCTATTGTTTTAAAGGACCATTGAGACGGTTTTAAAAAACCATAACTACACATCGGTAGATGACCTAATGACTGTTTTTTTAGTGTACTTTCCAACTTGCAAAATGGGTAATTTATCGAACAATGATTGAACAAATCACACACCCATCTTAATTAGTGTGTTATTTTCAAATAATAATTGTATAGTGTTATAATGAAAAAATGTTTTAACTAGATGACAGCTCGGATGATTTCCACTGCTAAACCACCACAGAATTAGATTGTCATTTCACTATTTTCTTCTTCCTCTTCTTCACAAATAATAATAAAATTAATATTTAATAAATCGTCTTTGTTATATATGTAATTTAGATAATTATTAATTTATGATAAATGACAGGACCATAGATTTAGTTTGTGATGAGCTTGAGTTCTTGTTTGGTGATCGGAATTTTGGCAACCATTTTTTAAGCTGTTCACGTTATTTTTCGAAATTGTGTGCTTCGATATATATTGCTACAGTTATCACATTTTTTTTTACTTCTGGTAATAATATTTCTATATTTTGTTTACTTTTTAAATTTGTGATTATAATCATTAGTCTTTTTTTTTTTTTTTAATTTGAAAACTCGTGGCGGTTATCTTTATGTTCATATCAAGTAAACTCTTGGGTTAATTACACAGTAGTATCCGAGAAGATATTGATATGAAGAATTGAACACATAAAAATTGGTCAAACGCTCAACTACTCTACCAACTCGAACATCCCTTAAATTCATTAGTCCTTATTTTATTATCATGACGTCTTCCTCGTTAACAGTATAGATAATTAAGTTTCGCAATTTATCAAATGCAAATGATAATTCATACATTTATTTATGAACGAGTTTTCTTAAATTTATCGATAACTTTCTACACAAACTCTTAACAATAAAAATACTCTAATAGAAACAAATAATTGTTAAAGTATAATAATGAAATTTAATTTCTCAAAAAATGGTAAATTTATTACTGAATTACATTATATTTTAGTTACAAGATATTATTTAGAAGATTGCAGCATTTTTCAAAAATATTAATTTATAATCATTTCGATACTTATGATTTATTATATATATAGTTTTAGCCAATAAATATGCATGAGAGATTCAAAACGTAGTTGCATGCCCGCCATAATAACCACTTTTGGAACTGAAAAAACTGAAATTCTCCACGCTCCCATCTCTAAATCCCTCTCGTCTCTGATTGATCGCTCTCCTGCCTTCGCCATTGAAGATTGGGTGCGGCCATTTTTTTCCTCGCGCGTTTCTTAATCTGACGTTCTTCTCCGCAGTTCTGTGAGTTGGTAGATTTTAAGTGCTTTCACCCATATTCTTGATTATTAAATTAACGAGTTCTCGTGCATATATATTTGGTCTAAAGTTTGTATCAATCTTGATTAAAATACTTTTGGGTTGAATTATACTATTTCGACTCCCATCGGAATTTTGGTTTGGGAATATGTGGGTTGATGAATTTTGAGGACTGCTAATTTGTGTATACTTGTATAAGTTATAACTGTCCTTCTCCTGCGTAAATATATTTCCAGGAAATTAACTTGAAAGTATCATCTGTCTACTCGGCCAGCGTTTCAAACTATATATTTCTCTTTGGGCGAATGGCTCGGCCGCAAGAATTGGAAGGAGACCATGAATTTGTTGGTTCAAAAGGTGTTGTCAGGAAAAATGAATTTGTCAGAGCAATAGCAGATGCATTGTACTCTCTTGGCTATTCAGAGACAGGGAAGCAACTAGAGGACGAGTCAGGAATAAGTTTGTACTCCAGTGAAGCGAGGTTGTTTAAGCAGCAAATCCTTGACGGTCAATGGGATGAAAGTGTCGCAACTTTACGTCAATTTGGTCTAATGGATATTAAGTTGGCATCTGCTATCATATTGCAGCGTAAATTTTTTGAACTTTTGGCTGGAGAAAAATTCATGGATGCTTTGCACACACTGAGGTATGGGATCCTACCGCTTGGTGTGCACGATGTCGCAGTTCGTAAGCTATCTTCCTTCCTTGTGTCTTCCTCTCGGATACCACTAGATGGAACTTTTGGTGAAGCGTTGTGGCTCTTTTCTCGTAAAGAGTTTCTGGAGGAATTTAAAACGTTGCTTCCCCCATCGGTTTTGTTTCCTGAGAACCGATTGGTGCACCTTGTTGAACAGGGCATTGACTTCCAAAATGAGAGGTGTTGGTTACACAACTTACCCATTGGAAAGATGTCATTGCTTACTCATCAAGATTGTAAAATGGACCAGATTCCCCATCGTACCGTGCAGGTTTTTCCTTTTTATCATTGGCAAGAACTTGCCAAAAACAAGATAAAACTGATCCTTTTTGGGTGCTATTGCAAAAGAATTATTGACACATTCTTCCCTTAATTATTGTTCCGTATGCATGACCTCCATCTAAATTTTTCATTCTTTAGACTTTAAATTTGGCACTTCCCTTATAAAAATTATCAACACATTCTTCCCTTACTGACACTCAACTCTTAGCTAGCATCAGGTGTTGCAATGGATGTCATCATGCTTTATGTGATGCATGGCATTCTAGTGTGTTGATATGATTCTTTTTATAAAAAGTGTGCAATCTTTGAATTTTGACACATGTAAGAAGTCGTAGATTGTTTTAACTTTTATTTTTTTAATAAAAAACTATTACGTTCTCTCCATATTGTGATAACCGGTTTTCCCGTTTACTTTTTCAACCATGCAGGTATTACAAGAGCATAAAGGTGAAGTCTGGTTCTTGAAATTTTCACACAATGGGAAATACTTAGCCTCTTCATGCAGTGATTGTCTGGTGATTATATGGGAGGTACACAGTCTAGTTTCATATTTGTTTATGTGTTTGACTTCGGCGTGAACTGTGGTCTCATACATGATACACTTTCACAGCATTTTTTCACAAATGTTTCATGGATCGGAACAAGTAGTTGAACGCTTGGCAAAATACAAATAATATCGTAACTATGTGTACCAACGTGAACTGAAAGATCCAAGAAAAGTTTTTCTGCAAATTTTTTTAAAAAAAATCAATTGCTTATGGAGTTGAATGCTAAATCATTTCTCCAACTCCATTTAGTCCATTATATATACTAAAAGCCATTGCACATTACAAATTGTTATCGCTATCTACTTGGTTATAGTTGATGTGCCGCTGCTGTTGTCGCTTTCCTTGTTCTGTCCACTACGTACGGCAGAAATCACAATCACGTTAAAACCTGAAACATGACCTGGAATGCACAAAATCGTGAAGTAGTTGATATTATCTTTATGCTAGATAATTGAAATTACCAATATTAGTGAACTTGTCAAGAATCTTTATGCTAGTCAATTGAAACCTTCAAATCTCTTCTTGGATCTTAACACACTCTTGAATCTCCAAATATGTGAACTTGTCCGTAGTTAGTTTTCTTCTGACTCTTCTTCTGCCTTGTTTCATATACATATCCCAAATTAATCGTTTGGAAACACATAAAAAAGATTCAAGTAGTTACTCTAGACTGTTTTCTGTGTCTTGAAAGTAAAAGTTCATTCTTCCAGTATATGAACAAATTTTGGGCATGCTGTTCAAAGGCTTCATGTTATTCATAGTTTTGTTACTTTCTGTAGGTTGAAGTTGATGGACAAGTTTCTTTGAAACATAGATTATCTGGTCATGAGAAACCTGTGTCGTATATTTCATGGAGCCGTGACGATAATCAGCTTCTCACATGTGGTGAGGAGGAGACAGTTAGACGGTGGGATGTGGCCTCTGGTGAATGCCAACATACATATCGGGTAACTGATACTGAACCTGATCTTCGTCTAGTCTCCTGTGAATGGGCTCCGGATGGGAAGAGTATATATTCCGGTGTAGATGACAAAAGGATCATCATGTGGGATCCGGAAGGAAAGGAGGTAGAATTTTTGCCAGGGCATAGAACTATGAGGATTTCCGACCTGTGCGTCACGTCCAATGGGAAAGAGCTTATAACTGTTTGCGACCAAAGCAGGATACTTCTGTTCGAGTTGATGTCGAAGTCCGCGAGATACATTATAGAGGACCAACCAGTAGTTTCTTGCACACTATCCCAAGACAACAAGAGTTTACTCGTCAGCCTACTGGATGAAAGACTCCAACTTTGGAATATAGCTTGCCCCATGGCTACCATCCGTTTCTTAAATGATTTTAGGGGTCACAAGCGTTCTCGATTCGTCGTGCGGTCTTGTTTTGGTGGTGTAAAGGAAAGGTTTATTGCCAGTGGAAGTGAGGACTCCCAGGTTTATCACTGTTCTTTATTACACTGACTCACTTGCTATACATCTCTAGTGTCACATAGTTACTTAAGTTAAGCCTCTTCTTCCAGGTTTATATATGGCACAAAATGAGGTCGACCCCCATTTCTAAGTTGGCTGGGCATACTGGAGTTGTGAATTGCGTTAGCTGGAATCCGGCAGATCCCCAAATGCTGGCTTCCGGAAGCGATGACCGTACAATACGTATATGGGGCGTAACGCCTAAACGTATGGAGAAACGTGCAAATCGTTTTTTACCAAAAGCAACAACATCCGGAACATAGAAATTTGGATGAGATCCTATGATGTATTTTTCTTTTGTTGATTTCTAGCGATGCTACTAGTAAAAACGAGCTGTTTTTGATGAATTTTGGCGAATGTGATTCTCGTGCGAAACATGAGCACTGGCATTCTTCCCCACCCCCCAAACCAAAAGGGATGCCACGGGAAATGTACAAATTGCCTCGACAGAAGCTAGCATTTCATAAAAAAAATTTCGACCACTGTCTCCCTAGTATGGTATGTATTACACATGATACGTCGAACGACTTCATACAATTTGTACGTAAAATAATAAATATTAAATATATCAATTATTATTTGGATAACGATAATAAAATCATATTTAATTAAATTTATATTAGAATTTAGACAAAAACTTGTGTGAGACGGTCTCACGGGTCGTATTTGTGAGACGGATCTCTTATTTGGGTCATCCATGAAAAAGTGTTACTTTTTATGCTAATAATATTATTTTTTATTGTGAATATGGGTAGAGTTGACCTGTCTCACAGATTAAGATCCGTGAGACGGTCTCACTTGAGACTCACTCTAGAATTTAATATACATGAATAAAAAGATTTTATATACTAGCGCTTAGTAATCGTCACAGATAATTATATAATTATATATATATATATATATATTCCAAATTTATCTTTGAATTAGTTCAACTTTTACATAAAATTTGGTATATAATACAAGGAATTAGTAAAATTTCTGAAGGGGTAATTGTTTAAAATTGAGAAAGTGGTAGAATGAAAAGTTATTGAAAGTAGTAGGATTAAATGTCGATTACTCGTTTATTGAGTTATATATAAAATCTCTCGACACAATCAGAGCCGAAGCTGACTGCAGTGGGAAGAAGAAGCAAGAAACGAAGGTCTGTCAGAATCAGAAAGAATGGCTACTAGTTCATCCGCCGGGGGAATAGGTAAGAAGAGGCAGAAGAAAGGTAGAAACCCCCAAGAGGTCACAAACGTGGCCGAATCCACTCGCATTCAAATCGCCCAGATTCTTGAGAATTTTAGAACTTCCAACGATGATGGTGAGTAATTTTCAGATTTCAAAGAGACGAAATCCCTTCTTTAGTTTCCATTTTTCTGTTGGGCGCTTGTCAATTCTGTCTGAATGTTTTTGATGCAATTTTTTACCTCTTACTATTTGCTATATTCTTATTATATTTGGTGTCTCTATCGAGGCCTCTTGAGTTATTGACTGTATGTTTATGTTCATTGATGTATTATGATGAACTAGTCAACGATCATCCCTCTTCGAATGAATGTTCTGTAATATCGCATCATCTGGCGCATGATTGATTTGTAGTTGAAATTATTGACATTATCCAACATCACATGCCTGCTAAGTGCTAGCTAGGAAGTCTCTTCTCAGTTAGCATGATTATAGTTTTCTAAGTTGGATTGTCACTTTAGAAAGTTGACCTTTGTTTTATCACTTCCGAATTTCATATTTAAGCCTGCCATTATTAACTTATTTGGGCTACTATTACCGCGTTTCTTGTTGGTTATTCCCTGTTATTCTTTCTACCTCCGTTAAAAGCTGCAACTTGGTGAGTTCTCTGGAAGAAAATGATTTAGATCTGAAATTTTTTGTACAGTGTACACATTTCAAGAGAACCTGACAAATCGTGGGCGAGCTTCAGTGCATATGTTATGCAGGAAAATGGGTATGAGTTCCAAAAGTTCTGGGTAAGGCTGCTAGTAAGCTGATATGCGTCCTGATTATTATGACTTATGCCTCTAAAACTTTTGGGGCTAGCCTCTTCGTTTTCTGAAGAATGACGCTCAATGTAGGCGGGGGGAGCAGCGACGTGTGTCTGTTTATAAGACCAAAAAGGGATTGGACCCCGTTAAAGGGAAAGAAAATGTTGTTTCTTTTAGATTTTCAAAAGATACAAAAGATGTTTTGCAGGATTTTTTCTCTCGCTATCCCCCTGATGCTGCGGAGGTGGCTGATAATAAACATGTAGAAAGCAGTGGAACAAGCGATAGAGTGAGAGGAAAGAGAGACGATATCTTTGCTAAATCTCCGATGACCAATTCTGAAATTGCAAATAAGTTGGAAACACTTGCTTCCAGAATAGAGAAGGACCCAAACTTGAGACAGGTCTCTTTTTCCTTTGTTCATTTTGATTCTTTAATCTTGTGGTTGTGCTAGTATTATCACGTTTAGCTGCAAATATTATATCAAGTTATTATAATTACATTACACAGATTGCAGGAAAGAGGTCCAAGCTTCCGATTGCACCTTTCAAGGATGTTATTACGCAGACAGTGGAGTCTCATCAGGTTGTCCTTTGTTAATCTTAAATTCTGTGCAATTTTAATGTTTGTGTATGATGCATTGATGCTTCTCCTGGGTGGTGAATCATGTTAGTATGCAATCATGACAGTTACAATTATGAAAAGAATCGAATGTTGAAATAGCTGTTCACAACAGACTCTAGAAACAGAGAATAAATATACTTTTAAATTTCAATTGTTGGCTGGATGAGACCTCTGGTTTTCTGGCACTGCTAGGTTTGAACTTTTTCTGCTACGCAGACTTGTTCACTATGCTCTTAGAAATCCTTTTGAGTTCTCTTATGTTCCTGTTATCCCTGATAGATTATATTTGCCTTTATCTTGAGAAACAGGTTGTGCTGATTTGTGGCGAAACTGGATGTGGAAAAACAACACAGGTTGCCATTTTTCCTTGACTTTTTATTATTTTTCGTCTCCTTTTCTCATAAAAGACATGGTAGCGACCAGCATGAGTTATAACGCAATTTCATGGTTTGTTCTGTTTTTTTCTTGTTCTCTTTTCCCTTTCTCGCTGTTATGAATTTGCTTAATGGAACATTACTTTATCCCTTAGATAAGTTAAAATTGTGAACAGCAAACTTTAATCCTTGTCTACTATTGTTCCGTTGGATAAGTGAAGCAGAATGCAGATAATGGATTTAAAAAATTGAAAGAAAATCCAATCAGTCAGTTTAAATTGTTGCTGTCTGAGGCAGTCATAAAACCTTTTACTTTATATGCCAAAAGTTCACGTGATCCAGTATATTTGGTGCATTGCTCTGGTCTGTAAGTACAGTAGCAAAATGATATAAAGATAGCACTACTTCTTGGATGAGGCGTGAGTTTTTTAAGTTGTAGATATAGAATAAGAGAGTGTAGTAGTAACAGTGGTCAAGAAGTGTTATCTTCTCAAGTTTCAAAGCTTGTAAATTTTCCTCTTCTGGAGAACTTTTTTCTTGATACTCGTGTATGTACCGGGGGAGTGAGATAAGGCATAAGGAAGGATGTAATGGTTCTCAAACAAATAGTCATCTACTTGGAAATAAAGTTTAAGCTTCATGTTGTGCATTCTCTATGGCTAAAAGTACTCCTGTTGCTTGTCTCAAACCGAGGTTGGAGAGGACTTCATTAACTATTTGTCTTCAAATATCCTATGTAATTGTACAAGTGAATATCATTGCCGTCAAAATATTTCAGGTTCCGCAGTTTCTTCTGGATCATGCATGGAGTAAAGGAGAGACATGTAAAATAGTTTGTACGCAGCCAAGGCGAATATCTGCCACATCAGGTGATATTAAAATTTGTCTATGTCCTGAATATGCACATGTTCTCTTTTATGTTCATTTTATTTTCACTTGTTAGTAAATGCCTGATACCTTATTTCCAAGCGCAGTGGCTGAAAGAATTGCTTCTGAAAGAGGTGAAAATGTTGGAAATTCCGTGGGGTACAAGGTACTCCATGATCTGGATATTTGCTGTCTTGTTACTGCTGATAAATTAACAACATGCCTAGTTTTAATATGCCTCAGGCCCTCAACCCAGATGACTCCCATTTCCTGGACTTCATTTAATTACCTAGCTTACCAAAGATTGTGAACATCTATCATATTCTGATTCTATATGATTGTATGTTTCTTGTTTCTGAGCACACTACTTATTTAAACGCCTTTTGGACTTGGATGGCACTAAACAAAACATGATCTACTGATGTGGTAATTATACACATTCCCGACTGCTAAGAACACCAAATCATGTCATTACATTAGTTGAGGTAATAGATAAGTAAAAAGCTGTCTGATGCTGTCTGGAAATCAGTGGATGTTCATCTATTACTTAGGCTGTCGATGCAGGAAAACTAAGATTTAGAGTAGAGGAATTGAAAAAATATGTTACTTCTAGCTAATAGATGGTAGAATTGAAAGGTTGCCTGAATTGCATGTTATTAGAAAATATGTTGCTAGGAAAAAGGGGGTAAATATGGAAATTGTGACGATCCATCTATTCCTTTCAAGCATCATCATCTTGGTTTATTAATGCCCTTGTATCTTATCACATTTTCCAATTTGGTATCGTCGTGCTAGTCATGCACATTCGTAATGACTACTTCATGAAACATGCCAGATACGGCTGGAGAGCAAAGGTGGGAGGCATTCATCTCTTGTTTTCTGCACCAATGGGGTGCTGTTGAGGGTTTTAATTGGTAAAGGAATTGGCAGAACAAACAAAAAAGATTCCAAAAAAATGGCAAATGGGGTCTCGGTCTCTGACATAACCCACATTATTGTGGTACTGCTTCTTTTTTAACTCATCTAAATTTCTATTTTTACCTTCTGTCCCTGCATCTGTTGATTGAAACCAGAACTATTTTGCTTTCTACTATTTTTCATGGATTTGCTTGTAATCTATATCTGTTTCATGCTTCAATTTATGAGTTGCCACATATTGCATAATTACTCTCTTTTAAAGTTCTGACACCATCAAATTTGCTTGCGGAATTCTCTGAATTATTTTCTTCAGTGTCTCTAAATTCATCCAAACTTATGATAAAAATTGTCATCGCAGATGTATTGTTTACCATTATCTTAGTGCTCTAAAGCTTTTACAACTTGCTGTATGACTTGCCATTATTCTTACTGATCTGGCCTCACCCAATTTAGTTACTGGAATCCTCTGTGGCGAATTATATTCAAATTGATTGTAGTATGATCTAGACTGATTTTGACTTGTTTATATGGCCTCTAGTGTGTTGTTGGAAGCAATTATACCTTCTTTCTTCAATTTTTTGAAGTTTCATATAATTCTAAGATTGGATGTCTCTACCAGTGCTCATGCTGTCTTAATAAATCTTAAAAATGAGAAGAGTTTATCAGATCTATTAATCAGGCTTTATTTGTTTTTCTTTTCACTTGTAGGATGAAATTCATGAAAGAGACCGCTTCTCTGATTTTATGCTAGCAATAATCAGGTGCCTTGCCTACTATCGATTATCAAAATTTTCATTTTAGATTGAATTGCCAATGACTTGTGATGGATCGTTTTACAATATTTTGTTTTTGGTATCCTATCAGGATTAATTTTTATAATTAAATATTGTTACTGTATAGGCGGGTCTTAATTTGAAAGACCTATTAAATGTAATTTTTTTTTATCTCTTGTGCTAAATAATATTTCTGCTGATTCTGATACTTTTTTCTCCAGAGACATGCTACATTCATATCCTCATCTGCGTCTGGTTAGTACCTTATGAGGGTAAATCTTATTTTACTTGCAAAGTGTCTACCTTTTTTCTAAGTTCATTCCATTATTGCAGGTGTTGCTTTTGCTCAACTGATCTGATGGTTTTTTCACTTTGAACAGGTATTAATGAGTGCCACAATTGATGCAGAGAGATTCTCAAAGTACTTTGGTGGCTGCCCAATTGTTCAAGTCCCTGGGTTTACTTATCCTGTAAGTTTACTCTTTCTAAGAATTCATCTTTATTTACTTTTATGATGATAATATATAAGTGTTCTCTTTCAGGTAAAAGCTTTGTACCTAGAGGATGTACTATCGATTGTGCAATCAACTGGGAATAATGATGTTGCATGCTTGACAAATGTCGAAGACACGGAGAGCTCAATACTAACCGGGGAATACAAAATTGCTCTTGATGAGGCTATTGACTTGGCTTTGTCAAGTGATGAGTTTGATCCCCTCCTTGAGTTTATATCATCAGGAGATGATCCCAAAGTCTTTAATTACCAGCACTCGAAAACTGGAGAAACACCTCTAATGGTATTTGCGCAGAAAGGAAGAGTGGCAGATATTTGCATGCTTCTCTCTTTTGGTGTGGATTGTCATTTACGATCCAAGTTTGATAAGACTGCTCTAGATTTTGCTGAACAAGATAACCATAGGGAGGCTGCCGAAATTATTAAAAAACACATGGAGAAACCCTTGTCCTATTCAGACAAGGATAAAATATTGCTTGAGAAGTACATGGCCAATGTTGACCCTGAGCTAATTGATTTTGTGCTCATTGAAAAATTACTGAGGAGAATATGCGATGACTCGAAGGACGGAGCTATTCTCATTTTTCTTCCGGGTTGGGATGACATAAATAGAACAAGAGAGAGGTTACTAGCTAGTCATTTTTTCAAAGATTCGTCCAAGTTTGTAATTATATCTCTTCATTCTTTGGTGCCAGCAGTGGAGCAAAGGAAAGTCTTCAGAAGGCCTGCTCCAGGATGCCGCAAAATAGTTCTGTCAACTAATATAGCTGAGACATCTGTCACCATTGAGGATGTTGTTTATGTTATAGACAGTGGACGAATGAAAGAAAAAAGTTACGACCCTTATAATAATGTATCCACTCTTCATTCTTCTTGGATTTCGAAAGCTAGTGCAAAACAAAGAGAGGGACGCGCGGGAAGGTGCCAACCAGGAATTTGTTATCATCTTTATTCAAAACTCCGTGCATCTTCACTGCCTGATTTTCAGGTTCCCGAGATTAAGAGAATGCCAATAGAAGAGCTATGTTTACAGGTACTTATTCCATCCATACATGTGATGGAATGCAAAATATCTCTCAAAGATAAATGTATGATGCAATTCATTACTGCTGGCTTTAATATTTTCCTGGGGAAGAGTCACTTTGCGATTTTCCTTCTTTATCGTTCACTGGTGCCATTAAATGAAGCTAAATAAAAAGAGGGAGAAAAAGAAAGTGGCTGACTTTTGCAAATTTTTCTGCCTCAGGTTCCTTGTGTTTTCCAAATAAGCAAGTCTCAAGTTTGTGTGAAATCTTTCAATTTTTCTTATTTTTCCGACAGGTGAAGCTGGTTGATCCATCTTGCAAAATAGAAGATTTTTTGCAGAAGACATTAGATTCTCCAGTTTATGAAACAATACGTAATGCAATCTCTGTTCTTCAAGATATCGGAGCACTTACGTCTGATGAAAAACTCACAGATCTTGGGGAGAAGCTTGGATCTCTGCCAGTTCATCCATTAACAAGCAAGATGCTATTTGTCGCTATATTGTTGAACTGCCTTGACCCGGCTCTGACATTGGCTTGTGCTTCTGATTATAGAGATCCATTCATTTTACCCATATTACCTGATGAAAGGAAGAGAGCTGCAGCTGCTAAATTGGAGCTGGCTTCATTTTATGGGGGGCATGGTGACCAGCTAGCTATTATTGCAGCCTTTGAGTGCTGGAAAATGGCCTGTGAAAATGGCGATGAAGCTAGATTTTGCTCTCGATACTTCATATCTCCAAGCACTATGAAAATGATATCAGGAATGCGCAAGCAACTGGAGGCTGAACTAGTCCAATCTGGTTTTATACTTGAAGATGCGTCTCGTTGTAGCTTAAATGCACAGGACCCTGGAATTATTCACGCTATCGTTGTTGCTGGTTTATATCCATTGGTCGGAAGACTGCTTGCTCCTACCAAAAGTTGTAAGAGAGCTATCGTGGAGACTGCAGGTGGCAATAAGGTTAGGTTGCACCCTCATTCAACCAATTTCAAGCTATCACTGAGGAAATGTACTCCTCAACCTCTGATCATATTTGATGAGATTACCCGTGGAGACGGTGGATTACACATTAGAAACTGTACTGTGGTAGGTCCACTACCATTACTATTGTTGGCCAAAGAGATTGTAGTGGCTCCCTCAAATGAAAATGACGATGAAGATGATGAAAGTGACTATGAAGATGTTGATGCTGAGAGTGATGAAGATAAAACAGGGAGTTATGATTTACCAAATTTTCAGCGTGGTGAGAAATTTATGAGCTCACCCGACAATAGTGTTAAAGTTGTCATTGATAGTTGGCTTCCTTTTGAGTCGACAGCACTTGATGTTGCTCAAATTTACTGTCTGAGAGAGCGACTTTCTTCTGCAATTTTGTTCAAAGTAATTTTCTTGTTAATTCACTTTTTTTTCGTTGCATTTCAACTCCCAGACCTCTTGAGGCTGAATTAATAGAATCGCTCATGTTTCATGATACAGTTTGTTGATTATCATGTTCTTTGTAGGTCAGACATCCTCGAAAACTACTTCCAGAACATCTTGGTGCCTCTTTGTATGCAATAGCCTGTAGCCTATCGTACGATGGTATGTCAGGGATCACTTTGCCACTGGAGCCTGTTGACTCCCTCGCTTCGATGATTAGTGCTACTGATATCAGTAACCCAAATCATGGGAAGAAAACGGGGATGAATCAGTTGCCAAAACACAATCCCACGTACCATGGCAGGCATCAGAACTTTGCCTCTCATCAAGGAGGTAAATCCCATGCAACTATAACTTAGCGAATAGTAAGTATCCATCTAAATGCTCTCATGCCGGTACCTTCTATTTCTACAGGTGGCATGAATAGAAGAGAGAAGCTTGCGCCACAAAGCTCCTCTGCGGTTGCACATGAATCAGTCATTTATGGGACTCACTCAAAGGGAAACTGTTCTAAGCGGCAGCGTGGCAATGGACTTAGATGATCAACTGGGAGCCAAAATCTTCTCATTTACAAGGAGTTAGAAGCCGCTTTCCTTGCTTCACCAACTACAGGGCCAGAATCTTTGAACCAAGAATGGGCAGCCTTTAATGTCATCTTATTAGTTCTACATTGACGGATGCCTTGGGGGTTTATGTCATGGTTACTCTCTTCTACATTTTGAATTTACTTTCCTGCCTTCAACATATATCATGACAGCTAGTCTGACACCAGCGTTACTTCGCTTGATACACAATAGAACTCAGCTATATGATTGAATACATTTAGCAGGTAAACCAGTTGAGACTGATTAATGCAGCAGGTAGTTTAAATTTATAGCATTCTTTCCACAATTATTTAATTATTATCTTCTCTTGCTAAAAACACACGACGCAGATTATTTTTTTGTTAAATTCAAATTCATGTAGGATCATCGATCCAACTTTCCCCTAATGTTCTGTCCTGAAATCACGAGTTCCAGGCGGTGTGGTCATGTTCTTGAAGTTTGAACTGTATTAAAAAAAAAGTTGAATGGTTGTGAATATAGGAGCCACTTTCTACTTAATGCGTCTTCTGTGTGATGGGCAACAGTATTACAAAATCCTAGTAAATAGGAAGATATAAACTTACAGACCCCGCTCGCGCACATATATATCGATAATTCAAAACAAATTTTGCAAATATAGAAAATTATTTGATCAGGGGAAAAAAGTTTTGATGTCTATTCACTTGTTTGTTCATGTATTTTTTGACTTTCATTTGCCAGAGTCCTTGGAGCAAAGCTAATGGTGATTTAAAAAAATAACCATATGATACCATTTACTACATACATTTCTCACCTGTATTTTAATTATTTACCTCGACTTCATTATACATGATAGAAAGCGTGCGCTTGGACGATTCTTCATAATTTTTAAAAACAATGCATATTATTTAATAGCCATAAATTTCGTAATTTATTTATACTCATTACTCACCCTTAATATAGTAGATATATTTTTTTAAAAAATCTTTTTGTAAAATAATTTATTTGAAATGATAATTTCGTTGGTGCCATGATGGGTTTAGTATAAATGTTTTTTATACGACAATATATACGAGTCAAAATGTGCAAAATGAAAAAATAAAATAAAAATTCTGAATGCTTATCAGTAATCTTAGTTTTATTAAATTCTAAAAATATTAGTATGATATATTGTAAAGTGATTGCTAAGGCTAAAACCTTCTTTTTTTTATTTAAGTAGATTTTGTTTATTTTTAATTTTAATTATTTATATGTTTTCCCTTTTAGTTTTAAGTGCTGTTTTTCATTTTAAAAAACGCAGGATATATACGAAAAGGAACTAATCGAGTATTTAAATAATTATTTATATTAATCAGTAAGGACACGTCAATTATTACATAAAAAAGGTAAAAACTTATGTGAGACGGTCTCACAGATTGTATTTTGTGAGACAAATCTCTTATTTGGGTCATCCATGAAAAAATTATTACTTTTGATGCTAAGAGTATTACTTTTTATTGTGAATATCGGTAGGACTGATTCGTCTCACAGATAAAGATTCGTGAGACCGTCTCACAACAGACATAGTCTATTGGTATATGGCATAGTTCTGTAAGGTCAAGAGATAGATTCGGCCTTCTCTTTTTTTTTTTCGGTTGCATTTGTGAGGCGACACGTTGAAAAATCAAGAATGATTTGAGAGTTAAAACAAGTGTTCGATTTCTACGCAAGTTTCTGGAGATCATATAACAGAGAAGAGGTGGAGAGAATGAGGGAGGAAAGTATTGATTTCATTCTTGGATTCTTGTATTCAAGGCCCAATGTGAATTTGGGAGGATCAAGGATTCTTTTGATATTGCCATGGATGGAGTTTTAATAACAACGGTGAAACAAAAAAAATATTGGGGTCGTACGATCTTGGAAATTGAAGCTAGTGTTATCATGAAAGTCTAAGCAATGTCATGGAGTGATTCCCAAGAGGAAGGATAAAAATCGGATCTACCTTATCTGGATGGCACATTTTGTTGAGAGAGGAGATTCATTACTGACTGATAAAAAAAACTGATCTTGCATCGGTTTGAAATTACATTTTATTAATATGGATATTAGTCCATGCAGATGTTGGACCTTTATGTTATTTACATGCTTTGAATGTTTATATAACTTTTTCCTGTTTTTACTTTAATCCGACTGATTTAAGTCTTCATATGCTTTGTTCTATTCAAAAGATAAGTTGCACAATACAGTGCAACTCCACTTCACATACCTATTAACTTGAGACACAGGTGTCCATATATATAACAAAAATCCGGTAGCTTCGATGCTACATGTGAGGGCACTGCCCCCACATGGTTTGGATGGACAAGATTCATACATATATGTGATTTTAAAAAAAATTAGTGGACCCCATGTATTTGTGACTAAATTTGAGCCTTGATTCTATCATGGGTAGTGCCCCTACATGTAGGATGTAATCAACCCAAAAATCCACCAGTGCTATATGTCTGTTAAGCTTTGAATTCTTTCTACGCTCTACAATTTAAGGCCAACTAAGAAGATTGGATAATTAAAGCACGCTCTCACACACACACGCTCTCTTTCTCTCTTTATCTTTTTCTAACCTTATTATTTATTGCACTACCCTTTAGAGAAGATGAAACAGTGGAACGAGTTGTAAAGCCTGTCAGCTTATGTTCAGCCATGTCTCTGCCAAATGCTTTCATCACATCCGCCTTGAGTTCCATGAAGCGCATCTTTTTCGTTCTTTGTTCTTCTGGAGTGCCCGTCTCCAGTAATAGAGCCCCTAAAGTGTCGTCCTCCAACAGTCTATCAAGAACTTCCGAGCAGTTGGGGAAATATCGCCGCCCCGTCTCCACTGCCATTTAACAAGAATTGAATCTTAATTCACTGAGCTATAATGTACATAGAATTTCAGATGTAATTTGCATCCTAAAATTTGTGGCATTCGACAGGGAAGTGAATGTGGAATGCTTTTAAGTTCAAGAAATACTTTTGAGTTGGTGTCTTACCAGTTTTTTGCAGGGCTTGCAACCTCTGCTGGAGCCTTTTAACTTGCTCAGTCGGTATTTCATTCAAATCTACCTCCCTAAAGTTCCCATAGGAACCTTCGGATGTTGAAAGCCCAGCAAACTCCAGTGTCAAATCTGCATGTGCTATCTGCATAGCTAATCTTGCTTCCAATGGAAATAAGGTCCGTGCCATTGCAACTGTTAAGTAAACACCAATTTTATAAAGAACTATATTGGATAATTGGTTGGCTATTGACTCGGAATACATGCAAGAATCCGTTAGAGCTGGATGAATAAAGTATAAGCTGCAGCTTAGAAATTTGTAACTGTACAACAATCATATCATCATATACCAATCATTACACCACATAGGCACATAGGTAGCAACACACGACTATGGGGCTTCTATTTCTACTTATCCATATCCCACAATTGCCCCCAACAAACAATTCAACATTATTGCCTCTGAGTTCAGTTGTAGAATCAAACTGCTGCCATTGTGTCCAAAGTTATAATGATATGACTCCAACGTTTCAAAATACACAGATAATTTCTGCTCCAAACAAACTCACTATTCTAGCAACTTTTGTGAGGATCGACTGTTTATAATTTCACTTCCTAACTATAATTTCTGGCCCTGTCCCTGATGCATGTTTGCGATCATTTTCCAGGGAAAAAAAAGGATAAATATGACATGGCAACACATATTGAGTTAATAACTTATCATTACCTCTATTCTCAAGAAGAAGAAGCCTCATGTGCAGATCATCGGCCACCATCATGCATGACATTGACACATATCCAGCCAATGGATTCCTGTACATCTCTCTCGCCAGCATTTCTACACACAATCGGTCCTTATTCGTCTCCTGGCCATGCTTCATCTCCTCGTTAAAATCCTTAGGACGCGTCAACATCCTGCATATCATCACAGCTGTACGTCCATCCCACGTCCTATCAAACACAGATGCACCCTCGGCAAGCAATCCAAGAACTATGGATGGGTCCTTGCGTCTTGCAGCTACATGAAGTACAGTGTACCCTTGAGAATTTCTGAGATTAATATCAGCATTCTTCAAGTTCAAAACCTCATTCATAAGCTTAGGATTGCAATATGCAGCAGCATAATGAAGAGCACAAGCTGCATCTAAGGTGATATCTGATTCATCCAAAAGTAACTTCACTAATACAACGTCATCAGAATCAAGTGCTTTGTGAATTCTCCTGATTCTCTTCTCATTCACCGAGTCTGCTATGATCGAGTCTTCTTCTTCTTCTTTCTTGGAGTGGACGCAGAGTGATTTGACATCGGCCAACACCTCATGGGGCAGCTCCTTCTCCATGGCAATGTCGTCGAGTTCTGATCGTGCTATTCTTTGGACACAATGTGCAAGAAGTTGCTTCAACTCACAATGAAATGCCACCACAAGAATTGGAATTACGTCTTCCACAAAAGCTTTGTCAACAAAATTAAGAAGGCGACGCTACAAGCAAACAGAAAGACAATTATCAGAATCCACATCTCCCAAAAAAAGCATATGAGACAAGATTATAGTCACCACAGCATTCAGAGACAAGTGCCAAACTGACCTGAACAACCATCACAAGTTCTTTAATCTGAAATATAGCACAAGCATACATCATCTGCACAGCATAATCGATGGCAGGGCCACAGGAATCATGAGCACAAGATTCATCAACACAGGTTGATACCTCGGTTGGATTCGCCTTAATCTTTCCAGTATACAAATAATGCAAGACAACAATGAATGCTTCGTATCCTACTCTTCCATGAGGCACCAATTCAGACATAACATACTTCGGTTTTCCTTCCTTAACAGATTCTACACTCACATTTTTGAATAGTTTGTGAAAAAATTGACTCTGGGAGGCTAAAATACAGCGATGGACGCCCACAATGTGCCCCTCAACTTCTATTTCGGCATCACTGTAGTCTAAGTCACCACCAACCAAGAGCTTCTCAAGGCCGGTACTTAGTCTACTCAAACTCAATAATTCAAGACTCGTCCCCACTTCGGAGCTAGCAGCGGAAGATATATTGTTGCTAGTTGAGCCATTTGACAAGAGAGAAATGGAGGCAAAGCTCAATGATGAATTGAGCTCGCTGCCATATTCCATATTTAAGGCTCCTTGGATTTTATTTACCCAAAATTATATTTTTTTTAATAACATAAGGCAAAAAATATTGTACAATATTATAAGCTCCAGCACTCCTAATTCCTCAAAACCTCAAAAGTAACCCAGGCAGCCCGCAAGTCAGCGCCTCAATTATTCATCATCACAAGCTACACACTGATAAGCCAAGCAATATCCAAAGACAAATTTCAACTTTTTGGCCCACAAATAGGATCATGATCAGCTCTTCTAGCTAGCAAATTATCCTCTAAAGAATGAAACTATTCATCACGATCCCGCGTGATTGTCACAGTAAGCTTCCTGCAAAGTTCAATAAATAAAAACCCAAGTCAACAGAGTTAAACCCACGTGAAAGGTGAATATAATACAATCTTCCCGAACTTCCCAGAAAAGAAGTAGCGAAATTATACCAAGTTACCTGCAGTATTTGTTCAAGAACCAAAAAGTTCATGGGTTGTGGCGATAGTTGACTTTGCTGTAAAAGGGTCACGTATACAATAACTACTTGCGTTAAAAGTTGAGAAAAATCGCGTCAAAAATGTGAATGAATGAGTTTCTGTGAAACGACAGTGAAGGTCGTACGGATCAGGAGTCGGATTCGGGAGCTGCTGTGTTTGTTTCTTTGCTACAAGTAGACGGGCTATGCTGACCAAATCCAACCTTTACTTTTATCTCTCCATGTCTAATTACGATGAACAAATATAGAATTATTAGTACTTCTATATCTGTATACATGTGTGCGTAATGGCACATGCAAAACGTGAACTAAGATGTCTGGATTCTTTGAACCAGAAGCTCTTGGATTGGCTGTTTTGTCGCCAATATTTGAACAGATGAACGGCGAAGAAATCTTTTTATTTTTAGCCTGCTAAATTACTCAATTTTGATATTATATTCTAACGTAATAAATCAATTTTCGAAATTCATGAACTTATTAAAAATTGAATAAATAGACACGTGGGAAATATACAATGATTAATAGCAAGCCATACAAAACAAAAGTTTAAATAATTAAAAATTCAATAATAATTAATTAATAAAAATAATCCAAGGAAATTATTTTAATATATATTAACGAGCCATAACAAAACCATAATTAGCAATACAAATTTAATTTTAATATTTTAAGTATTAGTAAGACACAAAAACCGTATGAATAATAATTAATTAATTAAATTTATGTAAGAAAATTATTTTAGTATTAGTAATCCAGGACAAAAGCTAAGCCACACAAAAACCAATAACTCAATGTATATCAATGACCGAACATTATTTAGTCACATTTAAAGCGGAAAATTCACAATTCAAAATGATATATCTATTATTAGTTTATAGACAAAAACTTGTGTGAAACAATTTTACAGGTCGTATTTTGTGATACGGATATTTTATTTAGGTTATCCATGAAAAAGTATTACTTTTTATGCTAAGAGTATTACTTTTTATTGTAAATATCGATAGGATCAACCCGTCTCACAGATAAAGATTCCGTCTCACAAGAAACCTACTCTAATTTATATTAGTATATATATAGATAATAAATAGATATTTTTAGATTAGATTAGATTAGATAAGGCATAATTTTTAATATTTTCTCTATTATTTGAAAATATGGGAACACATTTTGTCGATTTTTTTTATCAGACTTTTGTTGATCAGATCAATTTTAACTTTGGAAATACTGTTCTTTCCTTTAAGGCCATTATGGGAAATAAAACCATTAAGTGAGTGCAAGTCACTGTCCGAATCTATAAATATATGAAAGGTCCTGTGAATTCTCAAGTAACATATAAAGAAATATATGATTTATTATCTCAGCTTCTTTCTTTTTTTCTTCTCCAAATTATTCACAGATTTATAGAGAAAATATTATATTCACAATCCCTATTCACGGGCTCTTCTTCCTTCTTGCTAACGTTTTCTTCAACCCTTTGAATATTTTTCCAAACCATATCAAATTCATCACAGATAAAGCAGAGGGAACCACAAGTAGCAACATCACTCCAGTTGTATGCATTTGCTTCACCTGTTGTATTCCGACAAGGAGGATGACACGAATGGAATCCTTCGTATATCATTCAGAGTGCATTGGATCGAGTTTCGAATGCATTTTTATTGTTCAGTTAATTTAAACAAAGGAAATTCAAATTCATCTCCGGCTTGATTATATTATAAATCGTACTAATCACAATAGATTTCAGATTCATATAAATACCATAGTCATTTTCATTGTGATAATACTATTGTATTGTAAATAAGTAGGAGATCTATTTGATTTTCTTTATTTAAGTAATGTAAACAATGAAAAGGCATTCTAAATCATAGATTTCCAGTCTCGATCCAAATGCACCCTTGATTAATACAATGTAAAAATGGAGTTAAGAAACATAAAAAATTAAAAATGTCATAATAAATATATGGCAGCATTATGAAGTTGGCGGGATTACCTGACCATAATGCACATACACATGATAAAACAGGTAAACGGACAATAAAATTCTTGCAACCTGCTAACATGGCGTTTAAAAAACCATGCCTAATTAGATGCTAACTAGACAAGGTTTCGCAAATGAAATTGATCCACAAAAGGAAAATAGAAAAGGCATAATTGCTTCTTTTACCAGCCATGATATGAATATAATGATTCCATTCGTAAGATATACACTGGAATTCTTCATTCCAGCTTCATCTAGATACCTGTTCAAAAGAAAGAATCGAAGAACATCAAATGATTGCAGATGCGAGCAAACTTCTCACAAAAGCTGAAATTTTACCATCTCAAATTGATCCAAGGTGTGGTTGCCTCGGATATTGATAACATGTAAGTGTAAAGCTGTCCCTCACCGGTCAACATGGCGTAGCACAAGCCCACCACAGAGAGAAGATGGTGAATGACCTGAATGATTGAAAGCCATTACCATTTTTGAAAGTTTTGTGTGGACTGTTCATATCAGAAGTACTTAACAGAAGCAAAGGCACTTACATATTCCATCCCGCCTAAAGAAGGATAAAACCAAAATATCATGCCAAGATCAGAAAAGAAATAACCGGTAGAAACCTATCAAAGAAAGATGAAAATGAATTCCCAGAATATTCAAGTCTAAAATTGCATCTCACACGAGACAAATTTTGGAGATTGAATCTTTTTTTCAGTTCATTAAGTAATTGTGTAAATATCACAAGCCCGCTGGAAACATGGAACTCAATGAACATGTATAATAAAGTTCAAATCACTAACCTCCCATAATAGTCAGAGATATTGTTACGGGAAGAAATATCATTGAGCTCAAGCCCGGAAGAGAAACAGAAACCCAAGAGAGGAGCCCATAATCTATAGGGCCTACCAAAGAGGGCCCAAAAAAGCACAAGGGAAAGAGAGAGCAGTAGACCGTTATGCATGGCCATGGGACATAAACGAGGGGGAGGTGGAGTTTGAGAGAGAGACGAGAATTTAGTTTTGTGAGAGCTAGCTTTGATAGGGCAAGGAGGATTTCTTTCTTGAGTGTGGAGAGTTGAGTTCATTGTATTTTCTTTTCTTAGTCCTGCAAGACTACTGATTATAGCATTGTTCTTTTAGTTCAATCATGAGATCCGTCTATTTTTCTTCATAATTCTGTGTGTTGCTGCGCTGGAGCTCTTAAGAGTTTTTTTTTTTATAGGAAACATATATTTTATTTAATCCAAATAGACCATTACAATAATAAGCGGATGAGTTTTCCGCGAAATAAGAGAAAATACAACAATTAAGTCAATACGTGACGAACTTCCAATCCCTAACCACATCCGAGATAGTTAAATGACCCAATTCTTTGATATTTCTTGTTGAATGCGCCACCCTGAATTTCAGCACTTCCCAAACTTTGTCTACCGAATCAGACGAGTCGTTGAAAATTCTGTTATTTCTCTCGAGCCATAACGTCCAGAACGTGAAATGAACAACCATATACCAGAAAGTCTTCACTGTAGCCCCCTTATGAAAGCCCGGATCTACGATGAACATATCTTTGGCCCTCCTCGGAAAAATCCAAAAGAATCTCAGCTCTTGCATCACCTTAATCCAAACGCTTCTTGAAAACGAACAATGTACCAATAAATGATCCTGATCCTCTTCGTGGTTTTGACATAAGCACCACTGTGGCCGTAAAGCACATGATGGCCATCTTCTTTGCACTAAATTAGAGGTCTGCAGCTTGCCCAGAGCGACAATCCACGAGAAAATTTTAATCTTTTGCGGGATAGGCACTTTCCAAATATGTTTATATGGGTAGAAGACAGGAAAGTTATGGAAAGGAAAAAATGACTCGTAAAAAGAGTGGACAGAAAACAAACCCGTAGAATCCCCCAACCACACCCTACTATCCTCCGCATCCAACTCAATTCTAACCGAATGAAGGACTCCCAGTAAATCACCAAACTCCCTCAGCTCTATCTCATTAAGATGTCTCCTAAAACGCACGTCCCAACGATAATCACGACTTACTCCTAAATCAAAAACCTCAATAAAATTTCGAATTGGCTTATTGATGACGGTGCAAATCCTAAACAAAGAAGGAAAGCGTTCTTTGAAAGAAAGACCCCCCCCCCCCCCCCCCCCCAAACATCCTCCCAAAACCTAATGTAATTACCCCCTCTCAAAACAAACCCACTCAACTGTTGAATTGCCGGGAAAGAACGAGAAATAAATTTCCAAGGGCTTCTGAAAGTTGCGTTTCTGGCCAATCCCAAGTCCCATCCATTCTCTTGAAGACCATAAATGCTCTTAACGACGTTCTTCCACAACTGCTCATTTTCCTCTGTCCCTCGCCACCACCATTTCCCTAGTAACGCTTTGTTTCTCAAACCAATATTCCCCAATCCTAGCCCTCCCCTATCATTTGGTCTGCATAGTTGGTCCCATCCAACAACGTGACAACTCTTATCCCCGTCCGCTCCATCCCACAAGAAGTCCCGCATCATTTTTGGAAGTGCTGAAATTCAGGGTGGCGCACTCAACAAGAAATATCAAAGAATTGGGTCATCTACCTATCTCAGATGTAGTTAGGGATTGGAAGTTGGTCACGTATTGACTTAATTGATGTATTTTCCCTTATTTCGCGGAAAACTCATCCGCTTATTATTGTAATGGTCTCTTTGGATTAAATAAAATATATGTTTCCTATCAAAAAAAATTATGTCAGATATATTTCAGAAATGGATGTTTCTCCTCTCATAAAGTTGGACTCAGCATACTAATACACTGAAAATTTAATATCTTGAAAAGATATACTCACTCCCAAAGTAAATGACGACAATGTCGAACGTCGAAGAGTAATTGGACCAACGAACTTGTCGTTTGAATAGAGATCCGACCAGAATACAAAGTACAGTGATGCATTTGTAATAAATATGGCATGAAGTGTCGACATGGCTCTGCAAAATAGGTAAACATAATTTAAAATTCAAGCAAAGAATTTAAGGTGAAGTTCAGGGGCTAAAGGTCACCGGTTATTCCATTCAATTTGTCGATATTCTGAAAGGCCAGAATAGCTTTTGAAGTAAACTGCACCAATCAGCCAGCTAAGACCATAAACCTAAACATCAATAAATTTTAAAACAAAACAACCCATTATAAGTATGAATGATTCGTGCATTCTAGAGCTAAGGAGAATAGGAGATCATTGACCAAAAAAGGGATGTGGTTCAACTAACATAATTGGTTAAAAAATACTGAGATTTGATTCATGGAAAGGACTTGTGTGTTCATACCATTTTGCAAGCAATAATGCCAATGATGACAGAAGAGCAGACAACAAGGGAATCGGTAAATACATAGTCCTGTGGAAGCAGCTCAACTATGCTTTGGGTAGATCTGATCACCATATTAGTTTCTTAAAATGGCAGCGTCAATATATGTTCCTGCTTCAACACAATAGTTGCTTTATTGTTAAAGTTTCCTCAAAAAGCTTATTATAGATTATACAAATATCAATAGAAGAGGGAATTGCATACTCTTCATTAAGACAAAAGAAACAAACCCAAGAAACTTTTCAGGCAATCCAGTAATCACAATAAAAGAAGAACACCCCCGCAACAACATAACAAATTACTACATGTAATCATGATCAGAGGATGTAATGAACAAAACATCACCCGGGGAAACCAGAGAAAAATAAATTAAGAATAGGAAAGGAAGAAGCAAAGATAACATTTTAGCTACACATACCAGAAGACAATCGGAGAAAAGGGACTGAAAATGGGTTTTTGGCTTTCCTTTTTTTATACAGTTTTGTATTCCTGAACGAATTATGTGGACATTATCTAACTCCCAAGTAACGGAGGCGGGTTTTTGACGCTCGTCTAAGCGTCTTTGATTCCAAGAATATTTGTGAATCTGTAATAAATGTGGATGGATGTCTGCCCAGGATTATTAAGTATTAACAAATAAATAAATGATAAGAATGTCCATAATTATTTTTTATTTACCAAAATATCATAATTATTTTTAAATAATCAAAATAGATAAAAATAATCAAACTAGACTAACTAATTTAATTGAGTAGAAAGAAAAACGAAATTTGAAGTCAACATCAAACTGATTTTTTTAATGAAATTTGAATAATCACTATTTTTAGTGACTAAGGATAGAGACAACAATCGGACGGGTTTGGATCGCTAAAATAATTTATTTTAAAAAAATGCTTTAAAATAAATAAATTATTAAAGTTACTTTTAAATTTATATTAATAATATTTAATAAAAAAATTGTATCACAAATTAAAATTTATTAATTTATATTCAACTCATAACAAAAGATAATTATCCCACCAACCTTTAAGTTGGCCAGTGAATCCTGCTATAATCATTCTAGCAATATTTTTATCAGTATTACCTGAAGTTTTACACACAGTGCTATACATAAGCATTCTGTGAGCAGTATTATAAATTTGTTTATCACTTACTCCATCAATATTCCATTCATAAATATTTTTCCCATTATAACTATTATAGAACATGATATTAATTATTCAATGTAATAACAAAATATAAATAGATTATTAATAATACTCATGTATATATATAATATGACTAAATATATTTATTAAATCTCAAGACCGGCTCGGACTCGCTTAATTAATCTAATTCGCACCAAACGAGACTGAATTAATACGAGGCCAAGTTTAGACTTGGTTCATTATCATTTTTATCTGCAAACACTTTTTTAATATATCAATTGTTTTAAATGACCTAATTGACATATAACATAGCCAAAAATTAAATTTTAATGTTAATTTTTTGAAAAAAATATTATTATATTAAACTAGATAAATATTTTTTATTTTCTTAAGTTTTTTTTATTCTATATGAGTCAAACTCGAATGATGGTATTAGCTTACATTTTCAAAATTATAGATATCTTTGTCTTAAAAAGTAAAATGTGCAGTTTTTTTTTTACTTTAAAAAAACAATAATATAAAAAAACAAATTTATTATTGTATAAAAAAATCAAGATAAATAATTAAATCTATCTAAATAAATTATGAAAACTTTCAGCAATTAGCATGACCCGAACTTGAATCAAGAAGTCACAAAATATTAATCTTAACCATTAGATCAAAACCTGGACGGTAGTTCTGTACATTATTAATTAATGGGATGAGATCGATATAATCAATGAATTTATCACTCGTTTCTTTAGGCCTGCCCCCCTATCTGATAGTGTTTGGACTTTGTGTTCCATATCAGTTAGCATAGTAACAATAACAGTTTGGTTCGTTATATTATTTATTTATATGTTTATCCAATCTAATCTCATGTTTGGTACATCATATTATTTATCCATCTACCAAACAATTATCTTACATCAATCAAATCATCAAACACTTATCTCACATCAATCAAATTAAATCATTGAATTGAAATTACAATATTACCCTTAATAAATAATATTATAAATATTTTATTAATATTTTCAAAAAGACAAAACGACAATATCACATTATCTCAAATTTAATCAAATTTATTAATCAAATCAAACATTATATTAACTTTCATTTTTTTATATTTTATTATTAAAAATATTACTCATCACCGTATTATTTGTCTCACACCGCGAACCAAACGATTATAATTAAAAATTTATTTGTAGTAGTTTTTAATCAATTATATTAAATATTTATTTGTAGTAGCTTTTAATCAATTAAACATTAGTATACTATTAATTGATGCGAAGAAATGACGGCTGATTCCGAATCATGAAATTAATTCGTGAAATATGACGGTTGAGTTCAAACTACTACGAACAACGATATCATTAAAGTCTCTCTCCTTTTTTTATTTGTTGACATTAATGACGTGTCTTAATTTTAGCCTGCCCTACGTTAGGCAACGGCTAAAGTGGGAGAGGCTACAGCGACGCCTCGAAGAATCTGCAGGTTGTCAATTGCCATGCAGACATTTGCGTTCCTAAGAAGGCTCCAATTTATATACTTGGATATTATATGTCAATTATCTAATTTATTGTTATTTTTTTTATATATAAATCCATAACCGTTATTTAACAAAAATTTGTGTGAGACGATCTCACGTACGAGATCATATTTTGTGAGACGGGTATCTTATATTGGTCATCCATGAAAAAATATTATTTTTTTATGGTAAGAGTATTACTTTTTATTGTGAATATCGGTATGGTTGACCCGTCTTACAGATAAAGATTTGTGAGACCGTCTCACAAAAGACCTACTCCCGTTATTTTTTATGAGCTCTGGCTTTATTTATTAATCAAGGGTATCAGGGTTGAGAGAAAATTGAGGAATGAGACTTCGGGTTGTAATTCATATTAAAATAATTATATATTATTTAAAAATCATAATTAAAAAATATTTTACATATACAAATATATATTCGTGTAACACATGTGCGTTGGAGGCTAAGTATATTAGAATATGGTTGAAACTCACTTGAAATAATATTGATGTGAAATAAACAATTTGTTTCATGTCACGGAGACATATTCAAAATTCAGATATCTGAACAAAAAAAGTCAGTTTTTTCGGATATTTGACTGGTTTTGATTTTGTGTTTATAGAAATTCGGTTTTTTGGTTCAACCGAAAAGTGAAATATTTTAATTTTTTTATATTGCACCCCAAATTTTCCATGAAACTTATAATATATAAGTGAATAAATAATGTTAGGTTTTTGAGAAATAAGATTTACAATTCATTTTCCCATTTTCCCCTCATTTATCTTATCTGGTTTATCTCCATTTTCCTGTTTTTCTTCGTCCCCTTTCTAGAGAGGTTCACGATTTGGTTAATTGCCCGAACCGAAATCGAAAATTCGGTTCGAACTGAAAATTGAACCAATAATTCAATTAATTTTTCATAAATTTGATTTTTGGATATGTTCTATTTGTTTTCAGTTAACCAAACCGAAAATCGTTTTTTGGTTGAACTTATATTGTTTGTTTTATATGTTTTGTACTCAAAGATAGTAATACACTCTGTCTTTGACTTTTATTTTAATTTACGTTTTGAATTAGATTTTATATTTAAATATATTGAGTTAGATATTATATTTAAATATATTTACGCTTAGTTTACGTTTTGAGTATATTATACTATAAATTTTGAAAATAGGAACAACAAAATTTTAAAAATTAAAATTTATTATTACCATTTGCCAATATGAATACCATTTTTTTTAAAAAAATTTATGTTCATATGTTGCGAATTTTAATTGCAATTTGTCACCGTAGTAGGTATACAACTACACATATATTTTATATTAAATATATAAAAAAAAAACAATTCGGATATTCAATTGATCAACTGCTAGCTTTTTAATTTATTAATCAAGTCATCGTGATATAATAAATATTGTAACAATCGTTTATGCATTTAGAATAGGTAAATAAAATTTAAAAAGTATTAAAAAAACAATTAACCAAAAACCCGTATCGAAATTAATTTGGTTTTAACCGAGCGGTTCAATTCATTTCGGATTTTTTGCGAACCAAATTTTCGGTTCAATTCGAACTATTAAGTTGAAATGAAAATCTTTACCCTTTTCAATCAAATTTAAGAACCAGCTCATACGACACAACTTGCTAAAAAAAAAAAAAAAGACCTCGTGGTGCTCCAAGTAAGTTTTTTGTCAATATATTTCTTATTTTATATTATATTTTTTTGCCTGGAGCTGCTAGTTTTATAAATATATTTTAAATTATTCAAATTGAGTATTTGTATTTCATTTCTCCACTTCATCCAAATGTATATAAAATTTTATATTTATAAAGATTTTAAAAGTTCATAATAAAAAAATTTGTTTCATTTTATATCACAAGCTCTGTTATGAATTTTTTATTTTTTGAGTAGGTTCTTGTAAGACGGTATCACTTATCTATATCCGTGACATAATTTGACACAATTAATATTTGGAGTGAAAAAATAAGTCATATAAAATAAAATTTTTTTCATAAATCATGTCAGATCGAAAATTCGTATCAAAAAATTGATATGTGAAACAATGTAATGCGAGGGTTAATATGCCATTTCACCTCCAAGCCATCAAAGTTGTTTGGGCTGCAAGAGGAAATCCATTTAGGCCCACACCAAAAAATTCATAATTGGCCCATATATAGCCCATGTTCTAGGATCAATCGACTCATCAATCCCATCCCCAACTCGATTGAGTTAGGGTTTCCCCATTGAGGTTACTTAATGGATATCGATACAGCTTGATCAGAACTCCTTATATTACGAATTAGTTTCAATTTTGCTATTTTTAGCGATTGATTTCTCCTATAGTTTGAATGCTTCCTTTCTTTGATGGATTTCTGCATGCATCTTAGTTATCTGATCTTTCGAAGCCATTCATGAGTTGTTTTTAGCGCATTGGTATATTGACGAATTGGAATCAGATGCAGCAACTTGCACAAGTCAAGGAGAGACCTTTTCCGGTGAAAATGGGAGAAGGGGTATTATCTCCAGACCTGCTTTTTTTCCGTCGAGTTTCTTATTGAATGATTATTATTTGGAGCATAGCTGAAGAAAGTTCGTTTACCAATTTCCATACGTCTCGTTTTACCAATCTTTCAGTGATTATTTTTTGGGGTGTATCCGAGGAAAGTTTTCCGACTAATACCAGTCATTTTCACAACATTTCAGTGTCACTAGGCGTATATGGAATTAAAGAGGGTATCATGAATCTGTTCTCAATTTGTTGGTGTCTAATAATAATGATTTAACCTTTGCTTTGACATTCTTTTTTTTTGTTGGAGTGTACAAGGCTTAGGCTTTGTCTGTTTATGTTTTCAATAAAGATTTTTTGTGCTCCACTCCATTTGCCTTTCCTAGGAACTAGTATGTTATACTTTTAGTTCTGCTCGTTTACGAGAGTTATTTTGTAACGGCAATAATAGTTTGTGTATTATGGAAATTGGAAACCCTGAAATTGTTCGGAAGAATGGATTTGGAATAGTGCTTCAAAGATAGATGTTTGTCATTAGGTAACGTGATAAAGAGAGTGTTTTTTCCATCCCCTTCAATTATGGTGGTCGGGTTGTGAAGGGGATCAGGAAAGTGTAGAAGGTAGGCTTCTGTTACGTCTGTTATGACTTATGTCTTTAGTGTTTCTAAAAAAATGTTTCCTGGAGTGTATTTACTGAAACATATCGAGGAAAGGGATGTATCTTTAGATATTTTTTTTTCTGTAAGATGGCCTTTCTATTGTATATGTCATGCTATGGTATAATATGTTTAGTTATTTAATTTTTTATTATGCTCTTATTTATTAATTCGAAGATATTATTTATTTTGTCAGAATACGATACGCTAATATAATTATTTTTTGGAATTTGGAGTGATGAAGATTTGAATAAAAATACCAATTGTATAGGGAAATAAAAAGGCGATGTGAAGATTTGTTTTTGGGAAAGAATTTGAGTACGTTTTGGTTAAGTTTTAAGCAAATGAAAACATTTCCGATGAAAGATAAACAAACATACTGTTGATAAGTTCCTTTCTTATCTGTTTATGTGTTGGCAAAGTTACTCACTTTTCCTGTTCTTTTCAGATTTTTTCCCAATCAGCAGATCTACAGCTGGAGACTACCCGTGCAAGATGTATTACCCCTTTTATATTTTTCAAGCTATGTCTTAGAAGTAGGATACTTCAAATATTTGAGAATCAAAGTGTTTTCTTTTCAGTTTCTAATGTCCTTAAAAAACACGGAGAACTAACAGAGCGTCTTTCTAGGTATGCATTCTTTGTTTTTTATTTCTATTATGCTGACGTGTTGGATGGTTCCTATGGCCTACTTTTGTAGAATACTGTGCATTTTGATTAACGGTCTAGTCAATATTTACCAGGGTTCTATGAATTGGTAATTAAAATTTTCAAATGAGACGCGTGCTTGATAGCAGTGGTTTCCTTCATATCATTTATTGTTACAATGTTAAATTAAATAATGTGTTTGACGTAAGACGGAGTAGGACATAGTTTTGATTGAAATACAAATCCTGTCCAGCCACATGCTGCCTTGTTTTGACCTATTTGGGCCCAATTTACATGGAACAACTGTTTACATGTATACGAGTGTGGTTGGCCTGACCATTGCCAGTGTGTATAAGACAAGAATTGTTGCTATTTGAGACGTAGCAATACCATCACGTTACCCCAATATAGTGATCTATTAATTAAGTTGCAATGTAGTATAAAAAGATCCAATCAATATCACCACATTGTCCCGATATAATGATCTATTTATTATGTTGTGATATAGTCCAAAAAATACGACCAATATCATCACATTGTCCCAATATAATGATGAATGATCTATTTATTAAGTTGCAATATAGTGTAATATTTTGTGTCAATTCTTGTTTGCATACTCGCCCCTATGTTTTCTGAGCGTTCTTGGCGCTATCATATCAGGTGTATGTTCTGAAAGTTGCTTGATTGAATTAGGGACTCGGACAAGATGGTGTTTGAGCGTTTGCAAAGGGAATTTGAATCTGCCCGTGCATCTCAAACCCAAGGTAGTTTTATATGTCATATTTGATGTTATATTCTGTTATTTGTCTTATGCTTCCAAAAATTGTTGGTAGTTGCAATTTTTACATATTAATATGTATTCATAAATTGTTGGCTCCTTTGTTCTAAATGTCAACTATACGTTTCTTGAACTTGGTAATGAACCATAAACAAATTCAGTGGATCATGGGATCCATCTATCTTTGTTTTGCAAATTGCTAGAGTTCAGCCCCACCGTAATTTAGTAATAATAAATTTAGCAAGAGCCAAGAGTTGTCAAAAGAATTTGATCATTCTCTCCATATCAAGCTGAAGATACATTGTTTTATATGCTCTGTGGTTTTAGATGAAATTGAGAAGTTTGATTTTGAATGTCTGGTATTTTTAACCCTTTAAACAGTGGTTGGGTTGGCGGTAATCTATCATACTTTTGGATTTTGGTTGTGATGCTGTGTGAAATTGAACAGTCATTAAATTTCAAGAGAACTTTGAATAAGTGTAAATTGTGAATTGATTGTATAAATTTTCAACATTAGATGCAAAATTTGAGAGTTTTTGATCTTTTTCATCTGAAAGCATAATGTAGCCTTCAACATTAGATCATCAGGTTTCCATCCTTTTCGTTCTGTGTATCTTGTCTCTGCTTTCTCTGGCTGGTCACTGCTCAAAAAATTGATGCAGTTTCGGGATCTGTGAACTTTGATATATTCTGTAACAGCGAGGCTTCATTCTTTGTCTATTAGAAGTTGTTGGGACAATACTCACTCAATTTTACTTTCACTCTAAGTGTTTCTTGGGGCCCCAATAGTTTGTAGAAAGTAAGGTTTTATTAGGATTTGCTTGTCCGGATAAAACTAGCAAACAATGTTGCCATGTTGGTGGGAAAAAATGAATACTGAATATAATAGTTACCAGGATGAATGACCATGGAATGTAATCATATTTGAATTTAATAGTAGTTTAAATACCCAAAATGGGAGCTATTAGCTATTTATTTCACCACGATGAATTCCTTTACACTTGAGGGTCTCAAGAAAATAAGTAGATACATAATCTGATTTCAGTTCTTATACAGCACTGAGCACTGATACTTTTATTTATGATCTTTTGTTACCAGAATAATGGAAAAACGTTGTGTCTGCACCCCCAACATCTTAGTCCCAACCTCTGCAGTGTCTTTTAATTTTATGTTATAGTGGAACTGTGGAAGTACATTTATGGCTTACCACTTGAGAAAATATGTTTTTCTTTTACTTAACGTATTTTTCTTCATCGGTTATTACTAGGTATATATGTTCTTGGTTATATTATGTATCTTCTTTCCTTATCCTTATTCTCCTTTTACTGAACATATTACTTTATCTTCTGATACAACATTTTTATGGTTGTGTAGAAATATGTTTGGATGGTGAGCAATGGAATGATGGATTATTAGCCACAATTAGGGAGCGGGTATGTCTTAATAAGTTTGGTAATTTTTTTTTTTTTTGTGCTGTGTCTTTTTGTTGTCCGTGGATTAAACCTAACTCACATTTCTGATTGAAGTGTATGTTTTTTGTGTGTCTTTATTTTTTTTGTGATTCTGCTTCATTTGAACTGGAGGTTTTGTGATTCTGCTTCATTTGAACTGGAGGGTTGTCATGTTTTCATTGTCATCAGGCTGAAATTCTCCTTCTTATTTATAATATAAGATGAAGTTTGATTATCTGGTTTCCCATTTCGGTATTACATGCTGATGGCTTGTTATTTACGACAGGTTCACATGGAGGCTGATAGAAAAGCAATTCAATTGTCTGGAGATGGCACTGCAATGCCAAATCTTCTCGTGCAAGAAAAAATAACTTACAAAGTTGGAAATAAAGTAATTATTGAATGAAAATTTTTGTTACTCCTGGGATTTAGTAATTAGTAGTGTACTCTGGATTCCTTCTCCTAAACCTGATAAGAGCAATCTCCTTGCAAAGGAGAAGGAAAATGCTAGGTCTCCGTATTGTTTGTGGAAACATAATTTTACCTCATAAGAAAGGGATTATGCAATTGAATGGTGAAATCCTGTAGATAGGGTAAGAGATAATGACAATTATTTAATCTGACTTCCTGTATTGAGATTAATTTGTAACATAATGGTATTTACTGGCTCCTAACTTCTTTAGAGTACTCCTTGAGCTCTGGTAATTGTTGCTACTTAATTCTGCATTTGCCGCCATTTCTTAAGGCGTACACATTTTATTTCATTTTCTTTATTTTGTGTTACAGTGGTGGTGTAAGATGTTAGGTCTGATTTCTGTTTGCCAGTTTGAATGCAGTAATCGTGGACATAAAAAATGAAATATGGCACAAACCTGCTTATTCATAAGTGTTTAATATTGCAGGAATTATTAAACACTACCTTTTTTTAACTAGTAAATATGGAATTGTGTTTTCTAGGAACAAAATTCAAGACTAGGCAAGTGTCGTATACAAGTGAACAATGAGAGAGGCTAATTGTCTTGTTGGTATGCTTAGGGTCTGTTTTAGATTCACCCTATTACATTTAAAATTCTTAGAAAAATCTCATTCAAACGATAACTTTATTATCGATAACTGAAAACAGCAGAAGTTTTGAAGAGGTCTGATCCAAATGAATTACGTACTGCTGTTAGTTAACTATCAACAATAATTTTTGGCAGCATGTAAAAATACCATATTAAAGCCGAGGATTCTTGTGTTCTGAATATCCGCTTCAATCGTGTAATTTTTTGCATTTTCTTAATATTATTGTTTTATACAGGCAGCACCACTATGCCAGTGAAGAATATTATTCAAAGGGTTAAACATATTATCCCACCCTCCTTTTTCTGTTCTCATCGGCCTCTTGTGGGCCACATTTCTGAAAGATCAAAGTTCTTCACTTGTTTAATATCAATTTATTACATTTTCTCATGTACAGATAATCTGTTGTTTGGAAGGAGCAAGAATTGGCATCCAATATGAGACATCATTTGCAGGTAATTACTGATTTAAAAATATATTGTGCAACTCATCTGGTACCACTAATGCCATCCATACTTGGTGCTTTTGGCAAGCTCATCTATGCGGAACTTAAAGGATGCGTCTAAGATGATTAGACCGTCAAAACTGTCTTTGTTCGGTGGACTTATTGTCCTCGGATTGTTTATTTTTTCTCTCGACGTCAATATATGTTGTGGCATGTATCATTTTTCTATATCTAGCTCTTGGTTTATCTACTCCATCCAGTAGGAAATGGTTCAGTGTCTCTGCATTGATCAGCTTGAAACTTTTGGGGGTGTCAAGTTATATTTATTTTGCAATACGTTCCTTAATATTATTATCTCGATAAAGGTTTATTTTTCCATGTGCCTTTTTTTATATTTTTATAAATTGAAATAAGTGAAGCTGCCTTAGTTGTGTTGTGGGATGTTATGAAATAGAATTAATTTTCAACTTGCGAACTATAAGAATCCAAATTTTGTTCGACTATAAATCCAATATTTTTTACTTTACAGGCGAACCGTGCGAGATGTTCCACTGTATTCTTGAAAGCAAGTCTTTCCTTGAGAAATTGACTGTTCTTGAGCATACAATTCCTTTTTTCTTGCCAGTACGTGAGGCAGAGAACGATTTTCTCTCATCTAATGCAATGGTGAGTACCATGAGATTAGCTGCATGTGTATTTTATTTAATTTGCTGATGATGCATTTCTGAATACGGTCATTTTCCTGCTTTGGTTCCAGAAATTCATTGATCATATAGGAGATTTGTTGCAGGCTTATGTTGATAGACGAGAGCAGGTATGCCAGTTATGGAATTGTTTTTTAGGTGTTCGGCATAATTTTCAAAGCATAGGCTACGAATGGATCATTCTCTCTCTCTTATTAATTCAATTTTTTTCTTTGTTTGTGACACCGGACATGTCATGATATCATGGATATGCATATGATCCTCCATTTTAATATATTTTTTCTTTAATACAGATGTAGTTAAAAATATTATCGAAGGTATTAATTTCAGCAATTTAAAAGAAATGTTCGAATCAAGTGGTTTTCATTTTTTTTCATAAGGTTTGGACTACTTTATCTGGAAGCTACTTTTTGTAAAATCTTTTGCACAGACTTTCAGTATTATGTTTATGCAGTTTCAAGAACCACCGTGTCTGAACATTACTTGAATTACTAGAGGTGTATGCAATTTGCATAGTTGCTCCTTTGCTTACTATAGTTCTTTTTTTTTACTGAGCAAGACACTGTCTCCCAATTTTTTTTAAGAGAGGAACTATCTCGTACAGTATGAATACTGTTAAGAGACTATATTTCTCAAATGGGTTCATTTTATCTACTACAATGGTGACTACTTTTTGTTCCTTTTTCCATTATGTTTTTTCTAAATGAAGTTCTTGACGATGAACCTTTATTCTATGCTGCTTCTCTTGTTCTATTCAGGTTCGCCTTATAAAGGAGCTGTACGGAAATCAAATTGGGGAACTTTATTTTAGTCTCCCATATCATATGACTGAATTTGCGCTTGCAGATTTTGGTTGGTAGGTGTAGCTTGCTTGATGTGCATGTGCTTTTGTTTGATCTGATCATTGAGAATTTACTCATAATCTGTCTCCGTCTTTATTCTATTGAGAAGTTTAAACGTTCGAGTTTTTTTTTTTTGTAAACTCTTTCACAGCAAGGTTACAGTGAGTCTCAGATACACCGATCTTGTCTCTACACTTCCATCAGCAGTCAGTGTTCTTGCATGGCCGATTCAGCAACATAAAAAATTCTTGACTGGTGCAGCTCCAATCAACAAGAAGGAAAATGGAGCCCAAGGAACTCAATCTATTCCAGCCCGTTTGCAATATGCCGAGGATGCATTACGTTCAATGAGTTTACCTGAAGGTTGCACTATATTTGTGATAGTAGGCTGTTCATTACCGTCGTCTTCCTGTTTATTTGCATTTCTTCCTGTTTATTTGCATTTCTTCCTGATATCATATCTCACATGCGAAGATAATATCTCACACACGAAGAAATGTATAAACTGTACACCTTTAGTATCAACTAACATCACCTTGTATTTCAGCATTTGCAGAGATTGTCTTGAACATGCCCAAAGCTCTCAAATGAGTATTTCCCGGAGAAGAAAAATGCTTAGTGCTCGAGTTATCCCTGCCAGATGTAGCAGAAACTGTAACTGGAAGTTGTGAATTTCGATGGTATTATATCGAGAAGATATATTTGTTTGAACATCACATTATGAGTGTATATATTAACTGGTTAGGAAAGGGTTCCTGCATACTCCGAATGGAAATAGCATCGCCTTTATATCAGTTCCGAACAGTGGCTTGAGGCGCGTTTATTTTCTGATGCATTTATATCCTGGTTTTCAGCAGAGTTTGGCATGGTAGATTTTGGACTCGCATTACCAATTTCTTTCAAAGAAACAAAGCCCACTCAGTATTGTCATGCATGGAATTGATAGTTGGTGAATAATGAGGGTAAGCGAATATTTGTTGCATGAACTTCTTGGTTGTAAATACATTGCGGGTTGTTGGAAAGTACTATTTTTTATACTAAATTTTATTGGTGGAGTATTTTCAATGGGACAAAAAATCAAAACGTGTCCCATAGAGATGACAATGGGACACGACGAGGACAGGTTTGTTATTCTCATCTTTGAATTTTATCTCTACCTTCATACTTGCATTGATCTCTGTTTTTTTGGTTCGAGAATCTGAAATCGTGGGGATCAAATCTTTATCCTCATTTCAAAAAATATTAATAAGACAAGACGGATACGGAGATTATCCGAATCAAATTTTATTATTATCTATTATTATTATTAGTAATAATATTAATACTTAATATTTTTTAAAAAATAATAATATATTATTATTATAAATATAATTTTTGAGACGTCTATTCTCGTCTCGAACTATTTCTAAGATTTTTAAAAATTCCTGAACACGAAAATATTGAAGATCTCCGTTCCCATTTCGCGTTTTAAGATCCATGGGAAAAATCGTCTGTCACACGGTGGATAATCGGTTCCCAACTCCTAAAAAAGGTTAAAACAGAGGCATACCTACCTAAAATCTGCGTTCAATAAAGTAATTCAGGTAATCTTCTCTATGGCCAAAAGCTGAGAAGATTTTACATTTTTAATCGTGAATATTTTCACTCAACAGGAAAAATAAAACATTTTATCCACAATCCCTCGTTGTCGATATATTTACCAATCCAAATAAGATTAATCAAACACAAAAAAGCCAGACAAATGAGTAAGATGCACAGAGAAAAACGGCACTTCCTCGTGAACACCATCGTTTTATCCTATGTGATAATGATGCCCTTCAAATGAAAGGTAAATGATCCTTATGGTTGACTGGAAGAGCCGTGCTCCTGATGTCCAGCGAAAGTTACCACAGGTATGTCATGGCTGTTCGTTTCTGCATCAAGGGCAACCTCCCTAACATCAGCAATTCTGGCCTCTGTGGTTTGAATATCACTCCATTCACTTTCTGCAGGCACAAGTGTTTGTTTTGACACGCTTAGACATGCTTTATCCACATTCTCTTGTGAAGGGTCAACATGCTTTGTTAGTGGTAAATCGGCACCTGAACTTGAGCAAGACTCCGTCTTTTCTGCAAAGACTTGCCGTGTCTCAACCTGCTGCCTGCTAACAGGAGACAGATATTCACGTTAATTCAGGATATACATCAAGAAAAACAAGCTAGTATTGGTTAATTAGTCCATGACCAAATTCGTTTCTTTTTCAATTTCATTCCTCAGGGTGGGACGTGTCGAACAAAGCACTCTAGCAAAAAGCATATCAAGAAAAAAGATCAAAATAAGTACGGAATTTTCTCACTCAAAATGAGTCCTGTAATATCACACATTAACTACTCTCATATGTATTGTATATTCCTGTTGGCCGTCCCTTATAACCTGTGTTATTGGTCAACATAAAAAAATGGAGTGGCCGATTCACACATAAATTTGGAATTTAAGTCACACCGAGTATGTAAATGAACTTTTCATTTTTTTATGGAAAAAGCACCAAAATGGTCTTCCAGGCCTAATTCAACTAAACAATAGAGCAAGCAAATAAAGCATCATAAGAAATAAATAAAGATAGAGTAACAAGGAAGGTAAAACCATTTTGTTTAAAAGACAGGTGAAAAATGAATATAAATTATTTCACTCATCAAAATGGATCTTATATCAAACCTTCTCAGTTGCTCTTGCAATATATTTATATATGCATGCAGTTCTTGTTTCTCATTAGCTGCTTTTGCCTCCTTTTCCATTGCTTCTTTTATTCTAGATTCAGCATCACCCTCAGAAATTCGGACCTTCTCTTCTGCTCGAACGACAGCACCTTCTAATATCACAGCACGCTCTCTAGCTTTTGCAAGCTCAGAACGCCACAAATGTGCCTCTTGAATGGCAGAGTCCCTATGTTTTACTAACTGATCTTTTTCTTTGCTCAGATTCTGAACTTGTTCTTCCAATTCTCTCACCTGTATTGTCAAAGGTAGAACATTGACAAATGAACAAAAAAGAGGAAACCCCGGCATCTAAAAATGAAAATTGCATAGATGAGAATACAGCACCTTCAGTTTAAATGATTCCAGTTGTTTGTCTGAATCTCTTGCTAGGCGCTCAACCTCTGCAAATGCGATTCTCCGTTGCTCATCCATGGTATGAGCAGCAGATGCTGCAGCTTCAGCAGCTTCAGCCGTTTCAGATAGTTTCTCAGCTATTTCTTTTATTGTTGAGTCCCTAGCACGTATGACCCTTGCCAGATTTTGCAGCTCTTCATCCTTTACCCTTAGTGTTTCCTGCAACATGCTACAGCTTGAGAAAAAAATGTAATTCAATAGGGAGTTTAGGGCAGGGAATGCCCATGGTTCATGCTACTTAAGATACATGATTCCATCTAATAAATGCCTGTGGTCTGGGCTGCCTTTTTATTATTTTTATGGGATGTTAAAGAGATCGAATTTACTATTTAGGACATCAAAGCAGTACATCTTAAGGATACAGCACCAATAAAGGGCTCATGGAATCATTGTTTAATATCTTAAAGAAAATATAAAACTCAATAATACACAAACAATAAATGACAGCTTCCCTTCACCTCGCCACTTATTGAATTTCAGACAATTATCCAGCTGTCAGACATGAATCACCTAAGTTTTACACAATAAAATGTCTCCACATTAACTATCACCACCTTCCAATAGAACACCAATTAAAATCAAGAGGAGAAATAAAGTCGTCACTGGCACAATACAACCGACAAATTTCAGTCCAACAAGTTCCAACCAGCAAACAAAAAGAAGGAAAAGGACAAGGAAAATATAATTCAGCACCACAAAATCAGTGATGAAAATACAGGAGCAGCATGCATAACAGGCTTCATAATCTGCAGCAGCAAAGGTCAAAACAAGAAGTTTTGGAGAGACGTGAGGATGCGATAGTTTTGCCTTTGTGATTTTATAAAAATATGTATTTCACAATTTAGCTTTTTGAATCTTGGAGAATCGAGGTGTTGTGCAATAGAGAAGTATGTGAAAAAACATATATACATATTTATATATACACACATTTGCGTGCACACAGAGAGACATTTTTTGGTTGATTTTACCTTCATGATTGACAAATCATCCATAGGTAACTCAGTTGTTCTATTTAACATCGCTCCCAAAGCATTCTTCATGGCAATTTGCATTGCAGCTTCTATTTCTTTAGAAGCCTCCAAGGCTGTGGAATTGGCAGCAGCAACTACAGTAGCAACTGTTCCCAACTTTGCGGACCCATTTCCACTTAAGGTATTCACCGCTTCTTTATGAGCCCTTAAGACCAATTGGGTTGCTCTGTATTTTCAAAGACAAAACCAAATTCAAAAGAGAACACAACATCACAGTATAGTTGATTTTTTTAAATAAAAAATATAGATCAACTTGAATCAGCAAGAGAGCGAGTGGAAACAAAATCAGCTAAAGAATTGAAGGTGCGTTAAACATGAGATTAATTCGGGGGAAAAAGTATTAAATGAGAGAAAATAAGATGACAATCGAAAAATCCAAAATTACTTCCCCTATTAAGGCTACTCCCATCACGAGCACTACCATTTATCCTCAGCGAGCCACAGGACGTACCCATAACACAATCCCCTCTCCCTAACAGTGCTACGATACCCACTCAAGAATTGTCTGACAAAATAGCTAACTCCTCCCCATTACAAAAGTAAAATCTCACCATTTCTCCCATTGGGTTCCCCTGGTATAAACTTTTAGCGGAGGATTATTTGTGCTAGATGGGGTTATTTGTATCTCATTTTAACCAACATCCTTCACATTATAGCATACATGTTGCGTGTTCCTCGCATATTAAAGGTACGATCTACACCTACATACGATAGGAGAAAGAACTCAACACTCACTGTAAAGTAGACACCCAAGCTTTAGCAGCCGCAGGAGTTTCTGCACAAAGAAAATAATCGCTTTTCTGTGGTGTGCCAATATCTGATAAGCAAGTTAAGAATGCAAGTGCTATGAAGTTCAATCATTAAGGCAAAAAAAAATGGAATACAAATGTAACACGATTATATTCAGAAATTCTGAATTCCAATACTCACCATCACCACCACAAATAACTTAATTTATTCAACTCCCAGAAAAAGAACAAAGAAACCAGGTAAAGAAAAGAAAATATTCATCATATTAGTATGGATACAGAAACAGCATCCATCATACTTTGGTAGTCCTCTGAAACAAGGAAAAAAGGAGAACGATGTTAGTAAGACTATTCGCCAAATGAAGAAAACATATCTTCTCAAAATTTAAAATAACATGTCAAAAATTTTAAAACTTAACAAAAATAAGAATATTACTGGAAATTCACAGGAGATACAGTTATAGTGCTGTTTGCATCAAATTTTATGGTTCCTTTGACTGTTGGCTCATTTCTTCTCACCCTGTACATGCAAACCAATAGAAACTTAAGTAAGCAGTACATCTTTACTTTAGAAAAACCGATAACAGATAGAGATTTATCTGCAGTGTCTTACTTGTACTCCATTTTCCCAGTTGTTGGATCTAAAGTCACCCACCTCTCATTCCATTTCCTCAGCTGTTAAACGGCATAATTTAATCATGTCCATTAATTTGACGAGAAATAGTACAGATTCCAATCGAAATCAAAGACTTTTTTTTTACAAAAAAAGTTCGCTTTTCTTCATAAACTACATCAATAGCCATAAATTTTCAATTATATGGAGCCTCTCTGTTGCTTAGCCACACACTATCTCAAACTATCAATTAACATTCCCGTTCCCTGTATCCATGCTGACAGATTGAAAATCCTTTGTTCCTCGTTTAATGTATTTCTGTAATGATTAAAGATACAGATGCTGACTGCTCTAGAAGCCACATTGTACTAGCAAAAATATATATATATGGTAAACCATAGGAAATCTAGATTTAATATTACCATATGGATGAGGATGACAGTATGAGAGGTGAAGGCGACAACTAGTGGTTATAGTACTAGAAGACATTTAAAACACCCCTAGTCTGATCGAACTGACCTCATGCTGAAAGTTTGCTCTTACATTGACATGAATAAACATCAATCAAACAAGAAACATAATGACTAAATGATAGCCAAAATAACGAAAGATGACAAGCATTCAACGTGGCAATTGACAATGTTTTTCAATCTCCACGCACCTTCCCCAACAACCATGCTCAAATATTGTTCCTTTGAGTCCAACACCATATTCACCTAAAAATGCTCCTTATCATGTCTCACCAAGAACGAAATGAAACCTAACTAAAATGCCAGGTAAGCCATTGTAAATCTCTCACGGCCCAGCCCATGATTGAAAAATTAAAAAGATCAAATCAGTTGACAAAAAATATATAAATGTTTCCTTCAATTTTAGAACACAATCAGCCAAATTTTTAAATATTATACAAAAAAAAAGTTTATGATTAGGCATAAAATACCATCAACCATGAAACTATATTAAAAAGTAATTAGCATCCCCGTACAAGCCATGTAACTACAACAAATAAATGAAAAGTACCGTCTCGGATCGTTTAAGGAGAGGCCCTTGCAGTAAATTTCTGCCTGAGCTGGTCGCCAACTGTCTTTTGATCTTCTCCAAACTCGTCTTTGTATCAGCATCTCCCTGAATACAGAAGTGAAGATCCGACCATAACAAACAACCTACAAACAAACAAATCCAAGGGATAGTGAACTCACAAGAGAAGCTCCATTCGAACTCATGGTGATCGATTACTATATTTATCTGTGGAATGGGAACTCCAAAATCGATGGGTGATCGCGAATCAGGCGAGGGCTTTTAGTTAGGGTATATAAATATAGAGAGAGAACAGTTTCCTCTTGTCTGTTGGAGTATTTCACTGTCTTGGACTTGCAGGTGGATTTTTTTTATGAATTTTTTTTTTATTTTTAATATAGAGAGAGAACAGTTATTTTATGAATTTTTTTTAATATTTTTAAATCATTTTAGTTTGGGCCTTAAAAGTATTTGAAGTGTACTGATATATGTAGGCCCAATAGAGGTCAGAGGAATTAATGTCAGGTATTCGGTTCGGGTTACGTGGGAGTGTGAAGAGTTCCTTTCTGAGTTCGTGCACTTTTCCGTGAATCATCGCAGTGAAGAAGGGCGATGGGTGCAAACGAATTCCGATTCTTCTTGTCATGCGACATTAATCTTCCTCTCACTTTCAAAATCGAACGTTTGGAAGGGAAACTATATCCTCTTAAGCCTCCTGATTCGGGTAATTATCCAAAATTCGAATTTATATATATGTATATTCAAAAGGTTTAATCAATTTGGTGAGTATGGATTTGAAGTGTTAGTATAGAATGATGTTTAGTGTTCCTTTTCCTCCTTTGTGTGAGTATTGAAGTGCGGTTTTTGTTAATATTAAATTAAATGGGCTGGCTGCATGTTGTGCTGTACATTGGATTGTGGTATTGCTAGTTCTGTTTGAGGCATCTTCGATTTTAGTTAACTTTAATTTGAGGTACTGATTGTAATAGGATAAATTGAATTATACAGCTGACGGTGCTTCTACGGTAGAAGAGAGGAAACCGGAGTTATACGTTGAGTGCATGTTGTACGTTGATGGCGCACCTTTTGGGCTCCCCATGAGGACGAGGTTCGTATCCTGCGTGTAAAATTTTGATTTTTTTTTTTTTGGGTCGAAGATGTCCCCCCACCCCAATTGGGCTTTTTTTGAAAACTGTAGGTTGGAAACCTCAGGTCCATCATTTTCGTGGAATGAACTGATCACTCTGAGTACGAAATATAGGGATTTGACAGCAAATTCGCAGCTTGGTATAACTGTAAGTCTTCAATTTTAGTCACTATGAACCCCCTCAAAGTTAATATGTTTGCGGTGTTCAATTTTTTCTCAAAATTAATTTGTAACTGTGATTTTTAGTTCTTAATTGGTGAATTTATGCGTCGAACTCCACAGGAAGATTTCACAGTTTAATATTTGCATATTGCCTTTTTAAAACTTCTTTAAACAATCCATGATATTTCATATGTAGGTCTTTGACGTTTCGTGTAATGAAAATGAGGAAGTGGTCGGTGGAGCAACCATTAGGCTGTTTAACCTGAAGAAACAGTTCAAGACCGGGAAGCATAAACTCATGCTTTGGCCGGGAATTGAAGCAAATGGCTCCTTAAACACAACTACTCCTGGAAAGGTTTCACCTTTTTACAAGTCATGGTGATTATGTCCTTTAAATGAAATAATATTTTTCATGAGTTGTTTTTGTTAATTGCCTTGTTTGGGAGGATGACAGGTTCCAAAAGATGAGAGAGGAGAATTAGAGCGCTTGGAAAAGCTTGTAAATAAGTACGAGAGAGGTCAAATTCAAAGAGTTGATTGGCTGGACCGCCTTGCATTCAAATCCATGGAGAAAATTAAGGACCATGAAAATAGTAAAAATGGAAGTTCTCGTTTATATGTTGTTGTCGAATTTTGCAGCTTTGAACATCGAGTGGTTTTCCAGGTAATTTCTGTATTCGTGAATGTTTCTTGAATCTTTTGTTGCTCTATGATGTCCTTGAATTACAAGTGCAATAGAGCGACTCTTCATAATGTTCTTTTTTAAAAAAAATAAAACTTGTGTCTAAAGGTTGGGTTTATGGCATGGACTCTTGTTTTACTTGTTCTTTATATCAGAACCAAAATTTATTAATATAATAAAATGCACGATATCCAGTCTTTAAAAAGCTGTGGCATGCTAGTTAAATATCCAGTCTTTGTTAAGGCCCTTCATTCTATCATAGCTGATAAAGTTTCACAACAGGAGCCAGACCAAAATGTTGGAGCTAATGTGTAACTAGAAACAAGACAACACAAAACTGTTGAAGAATTAAAAGAGCAAGATTTCATGAAGATTGTACCATCATTTCTAGCTACTCAAACAAGAAAGCCTATGTGCTCGTGTCTAACATCTCAAATGCTGGAGTCCTGTTTAATCTTTCCAAATATACCCTTGGCCCAGGGTTTGTTTGCATCTCTTTTTATCTGTCAAAATTGCATCTCTTTTTATCTGTCAAAATTGCACACAGGGCGATTGGAACCCAGAATTCAAGAGTTTGGAAACCAATTTCTGCTCCACTAAATTAATTGATCGGTAAATCATTGTGCAGAAAGGGTTAATTTCATGGAAAGCTGGCATTAAAAGCTGAGCAGTGCTTATATTTAGTTAAGCAGTATAGTGTGTGACCAATTTAAGGCTTAAAGTTTCATTTCAGTATAGTTTTGACAAGTTCTCAAGCCAGTTTGCTGCTTTGCATAATCTATGTCATGATATCCAGTGAATGGTAAAAGAAGATACTAACTTAATTAAGCATGACATACAAATTTGGTTTGCTTCAGTTTATTTTAGAAACCTTATGGCACTTGACCGCTTTAGCAACTAAGGTCTTGAAGTATGTCAACTTTTATAATGTTTGATTCCTATCTTGCATTATCCAGGTACTGTTTTTGAAGTACGCTGAACTATTATAAATTTGATTTAATTGCTGATTATGTGCTTATAGTTTTGACCTTCAATTACTTTGATTTGTAGGAATCCGGAGCAAATTTTTTAATGCCTTCTCCATTAACTTCAACAAATGAGCTTGTCACAGTTTGGGATCCTGAACTGGGAAAAATGAATCTTTCCGAGCACAAGCAGCTAAAGCTGGCAAGAAGTTTAAATCGTGGCATCATTGACAGAGATCTTAAACCAAGCTCTACAGAAAGAAAGAAAGTTTTTCTAATCGGAGAACTTGATTCCTTTTTTCTTTCTTTCATTGTTTAATCTGTCTTTGTGCTTTATGTTTCCGCTAAAAGGATCTCTATCTATATGATATATTGTGCAAGCTTGATAACTGTCTGAAGGAAGAATATAAATAATGTGTATTTCACGGGGCCTGGCTCCAAAATATCCCTATCGCTTGACATAATGTTATCTCCATTAGTTCTATGCTTATATGGTTCTTAATTATTCTGTACTATTTTTTGTGCATCTGGGAAAGTCTTATATGCCTTTTTGAGGGAGTAAAGATAGATTTGTGGTTTAAAGAGCCTATATCTTGGTTCATAGTATGCCATTTCACTTAATCTGTCTGTTAGAATTTTGATGCATCTATTTGCATCGTGTGACCGTCCACGTCCTCAACTTTTAGTCAATAGTCACGTTTTTGAACTTTATAAAAATTATGTATGACCTAATTCCGCCACAATTGGAGGCACTGTTACTTTTTTTCATCATTGACTTTCTCTGCTGTTGCTAATAAACTACCGTGTAAATATTTAGGTCTATACAAAAGATACTAAAATATCCACCTACAAGGACTTTAAGTGGAGAAGAGAAGCAATTTCTCTGGAAATTCCGTTTTTCATTGATGTCTGAAAAGAGAGCTCTGACAAAGTTTTTACGATGTGTTGAATGGAGTGATATTCAGGTATTGTTACCGTAAATCTCTTAGGTAATTTGTTTTGAAACATATGTTTATGTAATAAAAATTCAGCTGGTTTTTAATGCTATCATTAGGTTAAAGTTGTATTCTATGTTATAGATTTATTGGATACACTCACAAACCCCTTCCTCAAGGTAACTAGTAGAGAAATTCTTGAAATGTACTTTGAAACTCGTTTCATCGTACAACCATGACAATAGTTGAGTATTCAGCACATGGGAAGAGGTAGGATGTTGTAAGTTTTTGAACTAACTTGTTATTGGAGAAATTTAAATCGATGAAATTTGCACTTTGTGTCCTCCATTTATTTTCATTGGTTAGGTTGGTTGGTGGGTTAATCTGGTTTTTTCCGCTTTTCCTCTTGATGAGAAATGTGAGTGTTGGTTTCAGGAAGCAAAGCAGGCCTTGGAACTGATGGGAAAGTGGGAGACAATTGACGTTTCGGATGCACTAGAACTTCTATCTCCTGTTTTTGAGAGTGAAGAGGTTAATCGTGTGACTTGTTTGCATTTTACTGGTGTACTCTTTTATGCTGTTGTGATATGTGTAGACTATTGTAAAGATGACGTTTGACAAAACCAGTTCCATAAAGTATTGTATGCTAGGCTGGAATAACTATTTTTGGCCTTTTTTTTCTCTCTGTAGAGCAAGTCTTGTTGTTTAAGAAATTTTTGTATTACTTCATTCTCATCGTGTTTTAAAAATTTGGGCACTGTGTCCGGTTTGATTTGTGAATTATTGTTTCACTCCTCACTGTAACATAAAGCGCTTTGGTTTTTGTTGAAAATGATTATTTGCAGCTTTATTATGAAGAATAGGTTTACCATAGGGGAGCACTCACATTTTAAATGTTGATAAATTAGTGCAATCTCAGGATAAGGTAAGGGGAAGATGTGTAGTTGGTAAACCTCACTGCAAGGCAGTGGTTTGAGTAGCATAGTTATCTGAATCATATTGGTTGATTTGGCTGAAGCTCAGGGAACATTAGACTCTTCTGGTTGGTGCCTCGTCAAACCTCTTTTTTGGGGGGTTTAATGGAAAGCAACATTCAGGTGACGAATCCACGATACTTGTTTTTACCTGTAATTTGGAAATATGAGTTCCAGTAAGCGGTTATCTATTATTTGGTTCTAGTAATACGAAAGACTCATGATGAGACACTTTGCACAAGGATTGTCTGGCCTCACAATCTCAGGGATACATTGGTGAATTTGATTAATCTATTCTTTTATTTTGTGGATTGAATTAGTTCGCTGACATCTCTTCAAGAAAAAGAACTGCTTAGGTGCTAAGTGACTCTGAAGTTGTGACGATTTTGTCTTTTTGTCCAACTTTGTGATGATTGTTCCGATCAACAACATTGTGGCATTTTTAGATTTTTAATCTTTGTCTTTATATTAAGTACGAAACTAAATATCATAATACTAATCTGAACTCTTCAATAGGTCCGAGCGTATGCTGTGAGTGTACTTGAGAGGGCTGGTGATGAAGAGCTTCAGTGCTACCTACTTCAACTTGTTCAAGCTCTTCGGTTTGAACGTTCTGATAAGTCTTGCCTTTGTCACTTCCTTGTGCAACGGTGTAAGTTTTTTGTTATAAATATCATAAATTTGTACGGATTTGAGATGTTTCCAAGCTCATTTTGAGGTCCATGGGAATCATTATTCAGCACTACGCAATATTGAATTGGCTAGCTTTTTCCGGTGGTACATTGCGGTAGAACTCCATGATCCTGCATATGCAAGACGTTTCTATTGTGCCTATGAGATTCTGGAAGAGAGTGTGTTGAAGGTATGAAATTTTCTCTCTCTCTACATGTATGTTTTTGTTCTGGGGGTTAGGGGGTGTGTGGATTCAGGATTGGTTCCTGCTGAAGCATTTGGCAGGCTTCTTCATTATTGTAATTCTAGTTTTGCTGAATTGTATTTGAGGTTTGATCACCCATAGTAGGAAAGAGATTTGCATGATTATTGACTGTTTAAAATGTTTCGAGGAAAATGTGGATTATGTTTCCATCCATGTGTCTTTGGTTTCTGACAAATAGTATCAGTAGCTAGATTGGAAGCTTGATTTGGACATCATGCCATTGTTTCTAATAGTAATAAAATATGTGGATACGTCTTAATTCATCTATCATTTGTGACTTGATGTGGCCAGGTATCGAAGAGAACTTTTAATATGATTGAAGCGTGTATTATGATGAAAGAAAGCAACCAATATCTGACAAATACTTGAACATGATCGTTGGATACATGGTTCTGATGTCTTTTGCCTCTCCCTTTGGTCCAGTTATTTGTTGGCTGACTGTTGTACATTTTATCAGTTGGGTCCTGCTGCGAATGGTGATGAATATGGTTTGAAGTTGTGGCAAAGTATGGTGCGTGAGACCGAATTGACTGCTCAGTTGTGTTCTATCATGAGAGACGTGAGAAATGTGAAGGGTGGAACTCAGAAGAAGATTGAAAAACTTCGGCATCTCTTGTCAGGCCTTCTGAATGAGCTCACATACTTTGATGAGGTACTGCCCTTAGTGGCTTGTCCAACATACATGTGCTTCTTACCAGCTCAAAACATGTGATACGTGTTACTTTCCAATGTCAGTTCCGGGACCACAAATATAGTCTCACCATAAGTATTTGGAATTAAAGATGTAATTTCGTTTTGTCAGCCTATACGATCACCTCTGGCACCTGGGGTCCTTATAACAGGAATCATACCATCAGAATCATCAATTTTTAAAAGTGCATTGCATCCTTTGCGGCTGGCTTTTCGAACTGCAAGTGGAGGAAGCTGTAAGATTATATTTAAAAAGGGGGATGATCTCAGGCAAGACCAATTGGTAGGTGGTACCAAATTGTAACTGCACTTTGTGACTTGAAAGGTGATTTCTTTGTGATTGTGTGTAATGAATCAAAGTTAATATCAGGTTATTCAAATGGTATCATTAATGGATCGGTTGCTTAAATTGGAGAATCTCGACCTGCATTTGACTCCATATAGAGTGTTGGCGACGGGGCATGATGAAGGCATGCTTGAATTTATTCCATCCAAATCTTTGGCACAGGTAAATAATTTGACAAAAGCTCTTGATTATATAAGTTCAAGGCTTAAATTTCATGTACATTACGTTGATGCCGCTGAGCCATCTTGATTCATGAGCTTTATAAACTTGGATTTAATTGCATCAGAATTTGCAAGTTCAATTAAGTTGATATATAGAGTATAAATTGGTGATTATATTACAATTTTCTGATTTAGCATTCTATTGGTGATACCGTATTACCTTTCTCAAAATGCATGCATCATTTAACGGTATTAATTATTATTTCTGAACTATTCTTCCTCACTCTTCCAGATTCTATCGGAACATCGAAGTATTACAAGCTATCTGCAAAAATTTCACCCTGATCCAGATGGACCATTTGGAATCACTGCCTCTTGTCTTGAAACATTTATTAAAAGCTGTGCTGGCTACTCAGTTATCACATATATTCTAGGCATTGGTGACAGGTAATTTTAATATAGCTTACATTATGTGACTATATTCCGTGCCTATATTTCTAGCATCTTGAGTTTTTCATGTTATTAATGTTATGTATGTTCTTGATTAACAGGCACCTCGATAATTTACTTCTCCAAGATGATGGCCGACTTTTTCACGTGGATTTTGGTTTTATTCTTGGTAGAGATCCAAAGCCCTTTCCACCACCTATGAAACTTTGTAAAGAAATGGTTGAAGCAATGGGTGGGGCAGAAAGGTATTTGTCCAAAAATTTAAGACTACCAAATCAATTGCTTTTTTTCCTCAAATTTTTTCAGTCATCTCCTTCCCCTTTGCAGTCAGTATTATACGAGGTTCAAATCCTACTGTTGTGAAGCATACAACATTCTCAGGAAGTCGAGCAACCTAACTTTAAATCTGTTTCACTTGATGGCTGGTTCAAACATTCCTGACATAGCTTCTGATCCTGAAAAAGGCATTCTTAAGGTGATATTTTCTTTTTCATAATTTTTATGCTTACGAACTGAACAGCATTTATGTTTTTGGAAAATTTTTTTTTTGTCCTTTATGTTTCTTCTTTGTGATTTGAGTCTTATACGTTGTCAAATTGAGTTCGTCCATTAAATTTATTTTTTTGGCAATTTTAGTTATTTATCTGACGTGGCGCTGATATGCCACTGATGCTTAGCTGATGTGACACTAATGTCAGTATTCTTAATAAAAAAAAAGACTAAAATCGTCAAAATCGAAAGATACATGAATAATGTTGAAATTTGGTTACATAGATGACCTAAATAGCAAAAAAGCAAACATTGAGAATCAAAAATACAATTTTCCATTATGTTTTTCCCTTAGTAACTATGTCTTTCATGTTTATGTAGCTTCAAGAAAAGTTCCGCCTGGACTTAGATGATGAGGAGTCGATTCATTTTTTCCAGGATCTTATCAACGAGAGTGTCAATGCGTTATTCCCCCAAATGGTTGAAACCATCCATCGTTGGGCGCAGTATTGGCGTTAATTTAAGACCAAAACGAGTTTCAGATCAGTAGGAATATTTATATAATCTTTTCATTTAACCGCGGTTGCTCTCTGTGCTTCATACCAACTTATGGATGCATAAAGGCAACGTTGCTATGTATTATTAAAAGTAAATATTGATTGGTTTTAAACTTCAGTGTTATTCCTATTTTTGTATATAAATTGTAAATAGTTTTACAATATCTTCAGAATGGTACACACTGTGTGATTTGTTTTAAGATAGTACATTCAGAAACGTGAATATGAAGAGGGGAAATGAACGTAGGACCTGTTTTCCCCTCGACTTCTTAGCCTATTTTATGATCAGTCGTCTTCTTCATTATCGATGGATCGCGTGTTCTGATTTTGGCTTTTACTTCCTACGACGAACGATGGACCAAATATAACTTATGTGATGAATTCCCAACATAACACGCAACTTTTTTTAAAATAATATTTGTTAATCATAATATTCGTATCGTCGAATTCCATGACATGCTGCAAGATACACAGAAACATTTAAAAAAAATAAAAAGAAGTGAAATTAAAAGTGAACGAAATTGAGGTCCATCGCATCTGTACAACTTGTGAAAATGAGTGCCACTACGAGATTATCCACTTTCTTCTCTTTTTGACCAAGTGCGTGTTCAGTATGATTTAAGCAACTAGGCTACTGCTAGCCACTAGATTCCATTAATAAAACTGCCAAAAGCATGAATGATTTTATGTTACTCTCAATGTGTATCCTGTTCAGATGTTCACACAAACATTTTGTACAAAAAAATACTAATTGATTTTGTATTTTTTTCTATTCAGATGTTGGCGCGGACATCTTGTGTAAAACATGAGTAGATGTTCACCTCAAAAGCATATAGAGTCACTGTTGGAGTTGCGAAAAATAATGAGAAGAAATCAATTTTAATTTTTTCTTTTGCATATATCTATGAAACAACTTCTTGTTTCGAAAACTCAATCCACCCAATTTTAGAGCCAAAAACTCTTCTGATCAAAATCTTATATTGAATGGACCAACCACCGGGTTGTGAATTTGTAATATAATTCTTTTCCTACTAAAAATTTTAGTTTACTATCATATAAATTGGAGTCAATTTGTAATTTTTGCATTTGAAAATTGAAAGATTTAAACTATTTGAATTGTATAGCATTACCATTTATAATTTATGGTTCAATGTCAAAAATCAATTAAATGTTTTTTTATTCATGTAAATTCTGTATTAAAATCAATGGGTGTTTTTTTATTACGGGAAATTGGCCTTCAGTCCCCGGCCGTCGATTTTTTTTGTGTTCAGTCCATGGGTACTTTTTTAGTACCACATTTCTACATGAAGTGTATCACATTTTGTATGACATAGTACCACAATTTTGTGGGTAGGGAGTGAACCCAAAGAAATATTTTGATTGAGGATTTTTCACCAACTTTCCCTTTATATTACACGAGGAGACAAATTAAAGGTTTTTAGAATTTGTTTTGCACTCATACAAATCATCAAATTAAATAAGCGTTGCTTCTGCCACATTAAAATGAGACCAATAAGATTTCCAGTAGTAAAGCTGTCCCGTTTTTAATGTGCTTGGTTGTAAATGCTTAACATCAGATGGAGTCAAGTAATCCTCTACCACTCAGTCTGGAATTCGGGAATCCGACAATCCGATGGTTCGTCCCAAACTTGAAACATTGATGTTAGATGAACTGTAAACCGCTAATTTTACCTTTTAAAGACACAAAATTATTATTCGGAGTTCCTAAACTTTTCTGAATCTCTCGTTTTGGTCCTTCCACTATGATTTTTCCCCTCTACTACCCCCCTATATTTAAATACACATTTCAGTCGATTTCTTTAAAGCAAGATACTTAATTAAATGGTTTTCCGATTATATTATTTCGTTGATTCACTAAAAATCATAGATGGCGACTTAATGGCAATCATATATATTTGTTTACTAACCCCACCCAAAAAAAATCAAAATCAAAATGAATTATTACATAATATTTTGGGATAAAGTAGATCACAATTTTAAAAAAGATTTTAGAAAGAGATTGAATTTCACCAAATCAAAGTCCATAAATATTGTGGATCTTGCTCGAAACGGTGTACGTTAACTCGTAATTTCCTATTTTGTCGATTAAATCACGCAGTTTTGTTAAATGATTTTTAAGCATATTTTAGAAAGATATGTAGTTCATGAGTTCATCCTATATATATATTGATTTTGGTTAGCTGTATCTTTCCAAAAATATAATATTAAAACAACATTTTTGCAAAGCCAAATACTGCCATCCGGATCATGAAATAATATGTCTCGATGAATTTGAAATCAAATATCCAAATAAAAAGTTTTTTTAAAGTTTTTATATGATCATTCAGTTTCATATTAGAATATAATTACATTATAGTTTATATTGAATTGATTCAAATTTTGAAAAATAATTAATTAATTTTCCTTTTTTAGTTTTTTTTATAAAAACATAAGTCAACCGATTGTCTCCACCACAGGTCAACTTGACAACAGGTCAACATGCCTGATTGCATGCTAATTCAAATATCCACCAATATATATATACACACACCTCCCCATTCATTCTTCTCAACAAATATTCCAATGTCAGCATCATCCTCCCCCTCCCACCACCACCTCCCCATCACCACCTCCGCCGTAGTCAACACCACCCTACGCCGCCGAATTCTCAAACTCAGCTGGAAAGGCGTAAGGCCACTGCCCTTCCTGATCTCCATCACCCTCGGCCTTATACTACGCTTCGCCGTTCCCAAACCTCACGCCGTCACCCATAAAGCTTGGTCTCTCCTAGCCATATTCACCACCACCATCTCCGGCCTCATACTAAGCCCATTGCCAGTCGGCGCCTGGGCGTTTGTCTGCCTCACCGCCACCGTCGTCACCAAAACACTAACTTTCTCCGCCGCGTTCACTGCCTTTACGAATGAGGTCATATGGCTGATCGTCGTCTCTTATTTTTTCTCAAGAGGGTTCGTGAAGACTGGTTTGGGGGATAGGATAGCCATGATCTTCGTGAGATGGCTAGGAAGGAGCACACTGGGTTTGTCTTATGGGCTGATTCTGGGTGAAGCGGCGATTAGCCCCGCAATGCCGAGCTCTACTGCTAGAGCTGGCGGGATTTTCTTGCCCATCATCAAGTCTTTGGCCATGGCCGCCGATAGTAATCCCAAGGATGTCTCGTCCAGGAAGCTTGGTGCGTTTCTCGTTCAATCTCAGATTCAGGTAAGAATGAAGTAAATCTGCCGTTTTGTGGAGACCAATAATTGTTTCATAAAAAATATATGCTGAGTTTAGTTTATTTCGTTCGAATATTTTTTTCCTGAATAAAATAAACCGAATCAATCCAATTTGATGAGAAGAAGTCTTTCCTTCCTTTCTTCATGTTTTCATGCCGAATACATCGCACGACCACAAGTGCCCACTGTCTTAGATCATCCGGTTACATTCAAATTTGACTTTGCCTATAGTTTGATGAGTTCACTTGGTTAAATAATTATCCCTTGTGCGGAACAAACAAGGTTCGAATCATGAACCATAGAGAGAAAGGATTCAAGAATTAGTGGAGTAGGCCTAGCGATGTCCGTTATATTTTTTTACGTGGTAACTATAAATTATACATGAAATTAAAGAAAAAATATTAAGACTTGAAAAAGAAATATGATGAAAATTTTGTGTATGTGCGCGCGTGCTTTTTTTAAGATAGCTTAAGCCTGGCAAAAAATTTCTCACTAAGCAAAACTGGGTGCATTTCTCCGGAAATGTGAATCGGATCACTGGGTGTTTATGGGCTTCTGCTTTTCTGTTTAATGGGTGACTCAAGTGATTGAGCATTTTTAGTTTTTGATATGTGACAGTGCAGTAGTAGCTCAAGTGCTCTTTTCCTGACGGCTGCAGCTCAAAACCTGTTGTGTATCAAACTAGCCGAGAGTCTTGGCGTTATCGTTCCAAATCGATGGATCACCTGGCTTAAGGCGGCTGTCATACCTGCTCTGATATCTCTTTTATCGACTCCGATCATTGTGTATAAGATATATCCTCCAGAAATAAAGGCCACCCCAGATGCTCCTGCTATGGCCAGACGGAAGTTAGAGCAGATGGGTCGCATCAAGAGTGATGAATGGGTGTTGATGGGAATAATGCTTCTCACAGTTGCTTTGTGGATTGCAGGGTATGTCTACATACTAAGTTTTAACAAATCCAGAGAGTATATTCTTTGGAAATCTTGAAGAAGCGTCGGTTTCTTATTACGCATGATATGATCACAATAACATCTAGAACTAGTGGTTCCATCATCTTGCTCTAGAAGAACAAATACCCACATGTACATATATTTGTCCCACCGTCACTTGATAAAAATTAGTTATGTCCGCGGATAAATAGAACAGTCGACGTCATTGAGTGAAGTTTATTATTTGAAATGAGCAAGAAGCATCAATTTTAAACAAAGCTGGTTGTAACTGTAAGGTACAGTTTAAAAACCATACTTTACCTACAAATTAGTTGAGTGAACAAACTTCATTTGCTTCATATGGCACTATGTAAACCTGAGAGCTTCACAGTTGAATTTCAATATCTTCTGAGGCTATTTTACTTCCGTTTAACTGATTTTTCCGGCTGGTTTTAGACATTTCTGTGTGTGATTTTTCTGACTTAAAATGTTCCTCTAAATTAGTATTCGATCACTGTATAAATGTGAGGAGCATTTGGATGCCTTTTATTGGTTGACATAATAATTAGTCCTGATTATTGCTTCCATTTAGCTAGTTACCCTCTTATTCTCTGGTCGTTGAAGTATATTAACGCAACACAAAATGTTGTACAGAGAAGCTCTCAAAATCACAAGCGTCATCGCCGCTATGCTCGGTTTATCATTACTTCTGCTGTCTGGAGTCCTCAATTGGGACGACTGCTTAAGCGAGAAACAAGCATGGGATACATTGGCTTGGTTTGGTGTACTAGTCGGAATGGCGGGACAGTTAAATACTCTCGGTGTCATACCTTGGATGTCTAGCTGTGTGGCAGATTTTCTTAAATCTCTCTCAGTTGGCTGGTTTGGTGCGTTTTGTATACTTCAGACGACGTACTTCTTCATCCATTATTTATTCGCAAGTCAAACCGCACACGTTGGAGCTTTGTACTCTGCGTTTCTTTCTATGCATTTGGCATCTAAAGTTCCCGGTTTGTTGTCTGCGCTTGCTTTGGCATACAACACCAATCTTTTCGGTGCAATTACACATTATAGCAGTGGTCAGGCCGCTGTCTACTATGGAGGTACTTTGGATTGAATTTGGATATTTCTTTTACATCAACCTTAAACATTTGAACCTTTGAGAATTATGATCTTGAAATATTTTTGATTCATTGTTCTTTATTTTCTCGGTTCCCAGGCGGTTACGTCGATCTTCGAGACGTGTTTATATTGGGTTTAGCAATAGCTCTGATCAATATTGTGATATGGGCATTGTTCGGAGCTGCTTGGTGGAAAGTCATAGGCCTGTATTGAGTTCCCAACTAGCAGGTTAGCATTCTCGTTACATTTTTTCTTATGCTCTTTTTTCTGCACTTTTTGTTTTTTTTTTTTTGGTCTTTCACACCATATCCCGAACTTGGGATCTTGATATCGGATTACCGTCGGCCATATTTATTACACGAAATAAATGTATATTTTAATTCGACATTATGTAATAGAAATGTTTACCTTATTGCAACAGATTGTCATCAAACAATGTGTTTAAATATAGTTAATTTTATTTTTAATTTGTTTTGGTTTTAATATGACAGGAGGGAGATGCTAATAATTCGATTGTGGAGTGAAGAGGATAATTGTGCATTTATCAAATCAAATGTTGCTAACATAGTGTGAGCTATAATTTGTGATTGGTGTATGTATATTCATGGCTTATTATATATTCTTTATTTTCAATGGAATATGCACTTACTATTGCTTGATTGCACATCAATAGCTTATTACTCTTAAAGGCTATCATGTTTTACAAAATTCTCCCTCATTTTTTTTAAAAAAAATGTTACATATATCAGCACTTTTCCCGGCCCGAATTTTCGGGATTTTTCTCATCTTGATCAATATCAGAAGAGGGATCAGGGTATATAATATATTCCCGAATATATTCTCGTCCCGACCCGATTATACTAATAATAATTTTTTTAACAAAAATTATTATTATAGTATCAACACATTGGATTGAGATTATTATTTAAGTAGAATATTATTGAGCGGAAGTCTAGACAAAAATTGGCCAACACATTTAAAAGGGTTAGCCCACTTATGACAAGGGCTTAAATTAAATGGTTAACTAATTAATCTAAATAAAGAAATTTATACAAGTAAATATTATTATAATTATAAATAAAACAAATAAATTTATACAAAATAAAATAAAGTTTATTACCATTTTCTCCCCTTCAGCTAAATGTGTTGTGGTTTAACGAGACAGTGATTCAATATCGTTTAGGATTTTGTTGGATTAATCAAGAAAATGTTCCAGTTTATGTGTAATATTATATAAAGATGATTTAATTTTTAATTGTTATGTACATTGTTTGTCGTGCTCGTGCTCATAAGAACTTAAAAATTGACATGTTTTATCCAGATTCAATGTATATAAAAAAATNATATTCTTTATTTTCAATGGAATATGCACTTACTATTGCTTGATTGGTTCCACCACATCAATAGCTTATTACTCTTAAAGACTATCATGTTTTACAAAATTCTCCCCTTTACCCTTTTTTTTATCCTTTTTTTTTAAAAAAATGTTACATATACATGCACTTTCCCCGGCCCGAATTTTCGGGATTTTTCCCATCTTGATCAATGTCAGATGAGGGATCGGGGTATATAATATTTTTCCCAATATATTCTCATCCCGACCCGATTATATTAATAATAATTTTTTTCAAAAAATATTATTATATTATTAACACATTGGATGGATGATTATTATTTAAATAGAATATTATTGAGCCGAAGCCTAGACAAAAATTGGCCAACACATTTTAAAGGGTTAGCCCACTTATGACAAGTTTAGGGCTTAAATTAAATGGTTAACTAATTAATCTAAATAAAGAAATTTATATAAGTAAATATTATAATTATAAAAACAAATAAATTTATACAAAATAAAATAAAGTATATCATATTTTCTCCCCTTCAGCTAAACGATTTGTGATTTAACGAGATAGTGATTCAGTATTGTTTAGAATCTTGTTTGATTAATTAAGAAAATGTTCCAGTTTATATGTAATGTTATATGAAAGATGATTTAATTTTTAATGGTTATGTACATTGTTTGTCGTGCTCGTGCTCATAAGAACTTAAAAATTGACCTGTTTTATTCAAATACAATTTATCAGAATATAATCTCTCTACCATAAGGGATTTCGAATATTCGGATCCAAACACTTGTCGTGTACTAGATAGAGAAAAAAAAATTTAGATTTCTTATCAAGACGAAAATTGAGCAAAGGATTACTAGAGAGGTCCTACCGTGCCACCTCTATATCCGTGGAGGTCAGTTCTTGATAGTCCAACTCTTCCAAAATCGGCAGAAAGCAATAGACAATTTGGTTCTGGGTGACTCTATCTGATGCTATGTAAATGGGGAGGAGAGTGAAGTAAAGAAGTGTTCGTATGGTACCATAAATGAATATGTAATAAAAGTTATAAATTTTTTTTATTAAATAAAATACAATTTTTTCCCTCTTTATCCCTTTTTTTATACTCATTTTATTGCGGTGCAATATTATCCTTGTCATCAGAGCGATCGAAATGAAGTTTTTGGACTGGTGTATAATTTAAACAATTAAAATTTTATCATTACCATCAATTATAAATCTTGGTACAATGACAAACGTTATATATTATAATTGATATCAGAGTCAATTTCATATGTTCGATTATCATAAATTGTGATAGTACAATTATTGAGATATTGTACATATTGGGATATGATAATTTTCTCTACTTAAGAAAACATAGATACATGACATTTGAGCTGTTATACAATATAATTTTTGATAAAACGATAATCGCACGACTTTATCTTATCTTTTTTAGTTGACACAAAGTGTCTTAGACGTGTGGATATCGAGTCATCCGTAAAATGAATAATAAAAATATGATTATGCGATAATATATGATGATAAATTCATACAACGTATCAACGATTGTTTTAGAGAACATCACACGCGATTAAAACATTTACCTTGTGTCCACGCACAAATGCCCGATGGTTACTTGTTATCAATCACTGACCTCTCGATTTAGTTCCATTTTTTGTAGATTAGAAATGTCCAAATAACAAGGAGATATTTTTCACACGTACGTATCCTTTGAATTTGATGCGTACCAACCAATTTTTTTTTTTTTTTAATTGCAAGTGTTGGAACTTGTCACACTGCAAGTGAATTTAAATGGTATTGTATGTTCAATCGAGAGTGTTTTTTCAATTTTTATATTATTAGATCACGTGAGTTTTTATATTTTTATAAACATTAATATTTATATTGATGATACAGAGATTAATATTTAATCATATCATAGCGGAAGAAATAAATATTTTCCTTTATAACTAGCTCGTTTCATCATATTTTTCTCCTTCCAATTTAATGATTAATTTTAATATCAAATTATAATACGATATAATTAATGTATTGATTGTGTTATACAATATATTATATTTAAAATATTTAAAAATGTCATCGAATAGTTGAAAATTTCTTGTGGTGGGCCAAGCATTCTTCATTTGCTTTGAATTTGGAGTTCATTTCATCTGACCCAAAGTTGCAAAATGCACCTAACCCCAGTCAGATTCTGACCACATGTGTAACCGTAGTTGGTTTTATTTATAGATACAGAAAGGTTGCAACTTGTAAGACTAGCCTAGCAGTGATCTCATCTGATCTGATGGTTTCACCGATCTTCTCCCTACCACACCTCAACTTCTTCTGGCGAACTTTTCTAGCCCCTGAACATTAAATGCCTCTCGAATTTTATTGAGTAATCGTGTAAATGAAGATTGGGAATATTTCCATCTTTTAGTTTGTTTTGCTTTTGGTGGATTGTAATTGGCTTCGAAATCTTTATTTTTCTTTCTTGGGTTTTGGGTTTTCGTTGCTTTTTTTTTTTCTTCTTTCCGATGGGTGCAGAGTTATAGGAAGTGATGAAAAAGAAAGGATGAGTATCAAAGAACAAAAGACGCGTATTGAATTTACGTGCATACGAAACTGCACCTTTTGGGAAAGTTTGGGGTGATGGGATATTGACTACCATGTCACCTCATTCCAAATGAAAAGATTTTCTGCTGAAACGAATGAAATTAAACTTATAAATTCATCCTTGAGTTGTTGGTTTACAACAAAATATTGCTAACTAATTGTAGATATAGAATGCCATTTTCCAATTTGATCGATCATCGAGCATGAAGAGATCAAATAGTTCTGATTCCTTGGGTGATTTGATGTCCATCTGTCCAGAGTCTACAGGTGATTAGCATCAAATATTCCCTTCTTTATTTTTTACTCTTGGTTTCAGTTTTAATGGATCTGATTTGTTATCCAATAAATTCCAACATTCCCTCATTATGTTTTCTTGTCCCTGCACTATTTCCATTCATGATTTGTGAGGTTTTCTAATCAAAGGTTCAATCTTTTGTTTCCTTTAATTTAATTGGTAAGAATTTTCGTTTCCCTTGTTTTAACCATTTCGGGATCTCTTCTTTCTTCCCGTGGGACAATATAATAATTACATGAAGTTTACTTCTGGTGGTGCTGATTTTCCGACTTGTGCAGATGAACGTGATGAAGAGAACAATCCCATGTACTCGGGGGAGTTTGGGACCTTTGTTGAAGGGTTAGTTGAAGAATCTAAGCATGTTATGGAGAAGAAAAGAAGATTGGGGGTTGAACAAGTGAAGGCATTGGAGAAGAATTTTGAAGTTGAAAACAAACTTGAACCTGACAGGAAAGTGAAGCTTGCACAAGAACTTGGCTTGCAGCCAAGACAGGTGGCTATTTGGTTCCAAAACCGCCGTGCACGGTGGAAAACCAAGCAACTGGAAAGAGATTATGGCATCCTCAAAGCCAGTTATGACGCCCTTAAGCACGACTATGAAACTCTGCAGCGTGATAATGATATTTTGACGAAGGAGGTAATAATTTATTAGAAAGAGCATAAAAGCGGAATCTTGATTATTTCTTGCCTCTCTTCTCTTGAGAAAAAAATATGTAATTTTCAACGTTATAAAACTATGTCGATTAGCATGACCTCTTGATTCCATTTTTCTTCAATCTTCTTATATCGTTTTGTAGATCCAAGAACTAAACTCGAAGGATGATGAAGACGGTAAAAGTGAGAGCAAAGTTTCTGGGAAAGTAGAGGCAACAATGGTTTCTGACGAAGAAAAAGGTAAACTTGGACATGAAACAGTCCCTTGTGAGCATAACCATTTGAATCATAATGGAAACATCGGATGCTCTGATAGTACAGATTCGAGTGCAATCTTGAACGAGGACAATAGCCCACATCAATTCTTAGATTCTCGAAATGGATCCACCTCTTCTATGGATCTAAGTTTCAACTTTTCAGATTTTAAAGCGAGTGCAAGTGTTCTTGGAGATGCCCACAATCCCCAATCCCAACCACAGTTTGTCAAGATCGTAGAACACAATTTTCTTGACGAGGAATCTTGCGGTTCTCTGTTTTCTGATGCCCAAGCTCCAACCCTCCATTGGTACTGCCCTGATGAATGGAATTGAAAATCATTTCACCAGGAAAAAATAAAAAAAGAAGCAGCTCATAATAAGGCAAAAGTTGAAAAAGAAGATATATATCAAACAAGATCAGGCCATAGTCACCCAAAGCCAAGACAATTTTGTATAGTGATATGATTCTTGGACTTAGCACATGTAATTTTAAGCACTGTCGGAAATTGTAGAGGTCCAGAGGATGGTGCTCAGACTTCACGTGGGGTGTGGGGAACAAGGGAGAGGCATAAGCGTGTAGGTATGGCAAGGGAATAATGTTTCACTATCATGCTTTAATTATTCGGTTTCAAGAAATCCACTCCACATGGTGCAAGTTTAAAAGAGTGGCTAATATATATATTTATGTTTTATGTCTTTACCATTGCTACTTCTCTTGATCTTTGAGTTGATGATGAATGTTTTCAGATTGCAAAATTTTACTAGGTATTTATTTTCCATTATCAAATTTAAAGCTAGCTAGTATTAGATTGTTGTATAAAAATCGATAAAATGAACGCGTTAATGCTAGGATATGGAAATGCATCACGTGAAGACTACGGTTTCATGGGGCAATTTTGTCAGACAGATATTTTATTTGAGTCATTTTTGAAAATTTTTTTATGTTAAAAATATTATTTTTTTATTATAAATATGAGTAGAGTTGACTCGTCTCACGAATATATTTATAACAGAGTTGATCAGTCTCTCGAATAAAAATCCGTGAGACCGATGATTAGAGCTGTCGATATCTATATAGAATTTTTAAATGTAATTCAATAATATCAGATAAATAATCATAACCAAATTGTGTTGTATCATTTTCTAAAAGCCTTTCAAATTGTGGACAAAGTTAAAGTTATAATATATCGAATTCATATAATAAATACTTACTTTTTTTATAAAAAAAAAAAAAAAAAACATATTACATTTAGCTTTGATCTAGGTTCGATATTCATAAGAACTTTGATACTTTGTCACCTTGCATCAATAGTTCATGATTTTCTATGCAGTACTGGTCGAAAATAATATCTACATTTGTCCACTAAATTATAAAAAAAAAAAAAAAATACAGATACTAAATAACATATATAAAATAATAATAGATTTTTTGTTAGACGATCTCATGAGTATTTTTGTTAGGCAGATCAATTCAATTCATATTTAAAGTTTAATGCTAATACTTTTGGCTTAAAGGCACGTCAAAGGTTTTCGAGTATTTAATTACAAATCATACCCTACTTGAAAACTTGCTCCTTTTTTTTTTTTTTTTTGGAACTAAGTATGATTTTGTAAATTAATTAAAGCTACCTCAAATTAATCTTTCTATAGGTTTTATCATGTGCTATATTTGATATTATATTATCCTCAACGGCGCAAAAATATTTTAATATGCAAAAATATTTTAATATTATATATAGAATTTTTCAAAAATCTAAAATTTCTGTCTCGAAATAATTAAGAGGGATATTTAAAATTAAATATCCGCATATACTTCATAAATCCTCCCCCATTTTTTTGACTGCTTTTGCTTCCTTTATTGTGAGTTTGGTTCACATTTTTATATGCATCGATGCCTATGTCATATAATCACAAGTCGCGCAAGCCTTGTGTGTAAATATATTATTTTTTATGGACGATATCTTTTGATACATCATCGAATTTTTATGTAAAAAAATATAATTTTAATATGCTATTTTTTATATCATATTTCTTGATAATTGATTAAGATAATTATTTAAGTAGAAAGTTTTTTGGTACTTTTAAAATTTATGGTATTTTATATATTTATTTGTTTATTTAGATCATAGCATACCATCGAAGTGATTTATTATTCTACACCTATGATTTATTATATCAAATTAGTGAACAACACACATGATATGTGTAAAATAATTACTATTACGTATATAAATAAAGATAATGATCATTAATAAATTGATTTGATTTATTTATATTTTTTAAATCTTTATTTGGATAAGAATAATAAAATTATATTCAATATATAATTTGTAGATATAATATGCCAGTTGATGTTCAAAAACATTTATTTCTTGACACGCACGGGCTTCATGATATCATAGCCAAACTCCCAAGAGCATCGCCTCGTCCATCGTCAACAACTCAACACACTAAATCCATAAATGTATGACCACGGAAACTTGAAAGTAAAGGCCAAAGAGTCGAGAGATGCCACACACATTTTGCTACCTTGCAAAATCACAGTGCACGTGAAAGTTATATGTTATGATCAAACGCTTATCATTGAGTCAAAAACCCATAATTATTAGCCAAGACGTAATTTTATTTTCATATAATTATTACAACGTATATTACATCTACTTAAGTGCTAATAGATCGGGCTGGTAGGTCCGTAAGTTCGGGGAGGTTCGTATTTATATTGTTGTCTCATATTCTTAAATATCAGTTTTACAATTTTCCTACTGTCGGTTCTGTCACCCAACGGAAACATTATTACCCGTTAAGATATGACATAATTTTTTTACAATTCACTTAGCCAACAAAATCAAGCGTTGCAATGTCAGTAACTTAACGTACAAAAACTTCTCAAGAGATCACCCAATTATAAACCCATCACACCAAGTCTAATATGCATCGAGCCAGACAAATTTAAACCTGACTCATTAGATTCATATCTGCCTGTTGCAGCGAGCTGTACACAAGCAAAATAGTATCATACATTGCTCTTCACATATGTATCTTGATTTTATTTGGAATATTTAAACGCCACAACCTTGTCGAATAGCTAGCGTCGCACTCCCACATGTCGTCGTTTTGACAGTTTTTAATATAATATATTCTTGGATCGCTCATGACCAAAAAAAGACACAATTCACATACATGAATTTGCCCCCCAAAAAAAAAAAAAATTCAACTCATAAATTATTAATTAAAAAAAATCATGTCTGATATCATTGATTTGGTAAAGTGATAACCCACAATTTTGTTCTTATATAAATTCGAGATTAAGGAACCGTACACAATTTTTTTTATACATTTGTAAATTCCTTCAAATATAATGTATGTCATAAATAAATTATAAGCATTGATTTCAAAAAAAGCATTCAAGTATGAATAAATCAAGGTGTAGGACCCCATCATACATATTTGGCCATTATCATTACCAAAAAGAAAATCATCATATGTAGTTTAAAAGTGAATATCCTTGAGAATTAGAAAACAAATAACAACAAAAGTCAAAAAAGAAAAAATCAAAAAACAAGTCGCACGTACACATCTTCTCTGCTACCTAATTCATTGATTAATGCAAGCGCTAATCGTTGTTGAATCATTCGATTTTTGGTGATTCAAACCCAGATGATTTGAGGAAATGTCGAGGAAAATCATATAAATAAAGCTCAAGAAACTGGTATTTCCATTTTTCTTTCCGCTTTGACTCCTGATGTCGAGGGAGGATTTAGTTCCGAGGACGTTTCGCGATTTGGTGGAGAGAGCCGAGCGGAAATTCGCGAGTGTGCGAGACGCGCCGCTGCATCCCTACGGCGGGATTGGGCTGCACCACGGTCAGTTTTTCCACAAAGTTTTCAAAGCTTACATGCGCCTGTGGAAGTATCAGCAGGAAAATCGGGCAAAGTTGGTGGAGTGCGGGCTACAGAGATGGGAGATTGGGGAGATCGCTTCCAGGATTGGGCAGCTCTATTTCAACCAGTACTTGAGAACCAGCGAGGCTAGGTTTCTTCTCGAGGCGTATATATTTTACGAAGCCATTTTTAATAGGAACTATTTTGAGGGTTCAAGGAAGGATCGAGGGGTTAGGTTCAAGGAGCTGAGGTTTTACGCAAGGTTTTTCATGGTTTCTTTAATTTTGAATCGCGTTGATATGGTGAAGTTGCTCGTCGAAAAGTTTAAGGAGCTTGTTGATGAGAGTAAGTTTAATTTTCAGGTATGTTTTTCTTTTTTACTTTTCTCTTGAATTCCTGGATCAATTGTTGCGGTTGTTTACTTACGTGTAGTGTATTTTTTTTTCTGTGTACATCTCGAGTTCATCGTTTACTTGTTTGAATTGATTCTTTTTGTTCAGGGATTCAAAGGTTTTTTCTTTTAATCTTTCCGCCTGAGATTACATGCTTATTGTTGAGGATGTGTTAAGTTTCTAAAAGAGAATGAGTGTGTGTGTGTGTGTGTGTGTGTGAATACCTTTTATTTCCACTTACAACAATAGATTTTTCGATGACATTGAACTTAATTGGCTGGTTGGAATAAGAAAATTCCAGTTGGTCAAAATCTTGTGCTAACTATGCAAGAGATAATGAATTTTTTGATCGGTTATTATTATTTTTTGGATTGGTTGAAAAAAGATAATGATTGTTGAGATACATATATGATAATGTTAAACACGAGTACTGATCCATTACGTTATCTAGACTTTAGTAGCTCGTTTTACCAGAGAAATTACCAGGCTTGACAGAGACACCTATGCAAATGATATGGTGTTTCAAGATTTCTTCCCTTCATTTCATATCCTTATTATAAATTCATTTGCACAAAAGCTTGGATTTTTATCTATTATTGTTTGTTCGGGTCTGTATGGCATTGTCACTTTAGGTTGGCATGATAAAATCAATATGAATTTCAGACATAATGTTCACTAGTCTTGCATGAAATTGGTTGCATTTTTTCTATTTACTACTACTACATGGCAGGAATCTTGGTTTCTTAACTGGACATTGAGCAAATGATTGATGGTATTTAAGCACCATGTCCGTTCAGCTCCATACAACCATAAAAAGTGTCTCCAATAAGCGTGTAATATTTTTCAAAATTTCAGACTTTACTAGGAAGCACTCAATTACATTAATGCTCAATACAGTGCTAAATCTTGAATAGATCGAACTAGTATCGAAGTCTTAGGCAGAACTAGATGCATGTAACCTCCAGAAGATTTTAGAGAGGGGTGACTTAGAGAATGTGACTTGATGCAAAGCTTGAATTTGATTATTTATAATTACGTGATCTACTCAGTTAGGTATCTACATGTATCTTAGTTGTTTTTACAATAATTGATTTTATATTTTATGCCGTTGAGTTGTTCATTTCCTTCGAAACCCATATTGAGTCTCTAATAAGTTAGTCATGGTAAACGATCATCTACTTTTGATTTGTCTTACTTGGGAGAGTTAAATTGGTTTTGGCAGTTAGGTAATTAGTTTTTCTGGGAGTAACACTAAAATTCATTCGCAATTTACTACTTAACAATCTAGTGCATCGGATAGCAAAATTGCAAATACTCGGTCAAACCTTCCTCCCAAACAACAAATGCCACACAATTGATGTTGGATTATGTCATTTTGAAACTGTGATATCTTATGTGAACCCCTGTTGTAATCTGATTTTATAAGATTTGGCAACTGACATATTAGATCTTCCTTCTTGGCATGAATTGATTGCATAAATTGTTTCAGATTTTGTTGTATCGTGAAGAATGGACCTTCAATTTGCATTTTATAGCTTTGAGAACCTTTGTTACTTCGTTTGCATTTATTACATCTTGGTCAATGAGAGCAGCTATTGTTGGATCTTTGTGGATAGTTGTAGGGATTGAAAGATTGTATAGATAATCTACTCTTCAAAAGGGCGAGTGCTCATAAAAATTGAAAAAGAAAATGTAAAATGATGGAAGAAGTTAGATAAAAGGGGTGGCGATGAGAATGGAATGGAGATAACTTCCTTTTGCATGCTAGTCTTGTTCTCATATCAGAGCTTCCCCTTAGTCCAATGTATAAATTAACTTGTTTGAATTTTTCTCTTATCGTTCTGTAAAATTAGTTATATTAATGTTCCAAGACGTTTTTTTAGTTGCACTCAAGAATAAATTGTCGAAACAATATTTATCATTTTGAGAAACACAATGATCTTTAGTTTAGGTACTTCTCATCCTATGAGAAATAGTTTGACTATGTTGTTTGTTTTGTAAGTGGCATTTATTGCAAACAATGATCACCTATCTCATGATAGATCCTCGTATCTCATCATTCCTTAAGTTATTTTTAATCTCTCGTTTTTTGAGTTTCTATATCTCTATCCGTTGCTTAGCCATATGGTTTCTCTTGTAAACAGATTACCTTTTTTGTTGTTAAGTATAGCTAACACTGCGAGCTTTTCCTTCAGGATACTAACTTCAAAGAATGGAAGCTGGTGGTGAAAGAAACTGTTCGGTTTACAAAGGCTGATTCAGCAATCCTGAGTGCTAGGCCTTTTCGTTATACTGCCCTGTTTGATTCACATCCAGTGTCTCTCCCATTCGTGGCTAAATTTCATGCAAAGAGACTTCTGAAGTTTAGAGACGCAGTGTTGACAAGCTATCACAAAAATGAGGTTGTAAATTTATGTATTTGAAATTGAATATTGTTAGCTCTTGATATATTATAATCATGCAGAATATAAATTATATATATTTTTTATTATTCAGAAAAGATACGACTACATGGTTATAGAAATCTTAAGATAAAGTCCTAGAATTAAATGAGTCTATCAAATCTGTCAAATCCCATTACTTATAGGATATCCTAACAAAATAAAAAAAAAATCACAATCTTCCTGATTTCTGTTATGAATCACACAATAAATTACAAATTAATATATATCTTTCAACAATAATCTAACTAATGCTTCCAATTATGCTTCGACTTTTCTGCAGGTGAAATTTGCAGAACTCACTTTAGATACTTTCAGAATGCTGCAATGTTTGGAATGGGAACCTAGTGGTTCTTTTTATCAGAAGCATACTTTTGAATCGAGACAAAATGGTTTACTGGCTGATCATTCAGCCTCTTCAGGATTGATAGATATAAGTTTGGTTGCAGATATGACAGATCCAACGTTACCTCCAAATCCCAAAAAAGCTGTTCTCTATCGTCCATCTCTGCCACAATTGATAGCTGTGAGTTGTTGGATCTTGATGTTATCATTTACTGTTCTATAATTGCATTAGGAAGTTTCAAGCATGTTCTAAAAGCTAGGGTGCATTTGATCACTAAAAAAAGTTTAATCATGATAACTATTAACATGCGAATTGGCACATAATTCCATACAGAGTTCTAACAACACACATTTACAATTGCTTCACACATACTGACAGGTGATTGCAAAAGTTTGCGAGGAACTTCCTCCAGATAGTGTTGTGTTAATATACATGTCAGCCCCAGGTTAGCTTTCAGATAAAATTGATTGTTTACATGAGCTGGATATTATACGTCATCCTTTCAACTCAGATCATGTTCCGGATGCAGGAAATTCTGGTCATTGTAGCACTTCGCAAATGGGAAACTCTGGAATATCAGGAAAATATTCCATGAAGAGTGCCTCATCCGATAATAATCATGGGCAGATGAATGGGTTGTGTGAAAATCATATGAGTGCAAAGGGGGACCCCAGTTACTTTGAGAACTATTTGTTGTTGGGACCAAGCAGAAACGGAGGTAGGAATAGTAAATAAACTTGTAGTTTGGCTCCATACTGTGAGATATATCACGCACGATAACATTTACTTATTTTGATACCACCAAGAAATACAAGGTGGTTCGGTTCTCTACTGCTTGCTTATGAGCTACATATTATTTTCAGGTTCAAATATTCTCTTCCCTGGTGATATAATTCCTTTCACTAGAAGACCTCTTTTTTTGATAATTGATAGTGACAACAGCAATGCATTCAAGGCAGGTTTGTCAAAACTTTGTAGAGTTAGTTATTCGAGCATGTCAGGTTCATTGGTCAGTTGTTACTGTTGGAGGAGTTGAACTCCAGTACTTTTGATGATGTTAATTTTGTATCAGAATTTCAATTGAAGTTGTATTTTATGCAGTCCATAGTTTGACTCTTATTCTCACAGTTTTATGTACCTTGTTTGTGATAGTCAGATGTGTAGTGCTTTAAACAATTAAAGTTGTAACAAAGGTGCGGTACATACAGCCGTATAAGAAAGATAGTTGTTCGAAAGTTCAATTACCACTAGATTGTCCTTGTTTTTAATTGGTGTTTATATACAATTATCTGCGTTAAAAATCATTAACTTGTGAAACTACCAATAACTTGGTCGGTTCTGGTGAGCTTTTACCTACTTTGTACTAAATTTAGGGAGAGTTTACAGAATAGCGACTGGGTTGATATTATCTATAATCAAAACTAAAGATGAAATAGTGCAATGACTGGTTAAAAAGAATTGTTAGAAAAATTATGCTTTTGCAATAATTGTTCTTATAATTGTTGATTTAAAATGTGAAAGGATGATCACCGGTGGAACTTCTTGAAAAAAATTGAAAATTGAAGTTTTGGGCTTTTGAGCTGCCTCTCCTGGTCCTTTTTCTTCAGTCTTCTCCACTGAGTTCTAGGTGTTTACTAGTGTATCTCACAATTGAAGTGTGTGTACCCCTCGGTGACTCTACAGATGTTTCTGATACCTAAAGGCTGTCTAATTGGTTTTCCATTTGTAGTATGTTGTTACTAGGATAATTACTTTAAAAAATCTGTATACCTTGAATAATACTTAATCTTGAGTACACGAGTTCCAGCACATTAAATAGAACCAGAAAGAATCGGATTTTTTTAGTCCTCATTATGACAATTGTCTTTCCCCGGAATAGCCTTGTTTTAGATTCGTTTAATTACCTACGTATATTTGAGGGCAGTTTACGGTTGCATGGAAATTCAGTTAGGTTATTTTTTCCTGTTGAATTTTCTGATCCGTGGACTCTTTTCAGGTTTTGCACGGAGCAGAAAGGGGTGAACCTGCTGCTTTATTTCTGTCGCCTCTGCGGCCTTCATTCAGGGATCCGAGTGGCTTTAGTATTGCACAGAATGGAAGTCAATTCACCTTGTTCCTCACAGCTCCTTTGCAGTCTTTCTGTCAATTAGTTAATTATAACTTAGCTACAGACAGCATGGTGCGTAAACTGTAACCTAATCAAGCTCTTGTGAACATAATTATGTTAACTTCTTTTGACTGATTTTCATTTAGGACATGTACAACAGCGCAGAAAGCATTCTCATCTCAGCTTTCTCTGAATGGGAGGAGATCCTCTGTACGTCGACTAGCCTCGATCTGGTTTGGGCACAACTTCTGACTGATCCATTTCTGCGACGGCTTATTATTAGGTATGCACTTGAGTTTGATTTAATTATCCAAATTATCAATATTTGAAATAGAATCTGGAAAACAATATGAAAACCCCTCGCCTTGCAGCCTTTGAGGGGTTCTTGAAAACCAATTGACTAGCCTAAGACGAGAAATTGTTGAAATTTTCATGGTATAGGGGGCTAAAACAATTTATTCATTACCACTGAAAAGTACTTAATAATGCTGGCTTTAGCTGATGATTGAGCTATGTTTGGGTATCTCCAGATTCATTTTCTGCCGTGCTGTTCTATCTCTATTTTGTTTACGAGAAAATGGTAAACAGTATCTACCAGTTTGCATACCCGAACTTCCTGATGCTGTGGCTGTCAATTCGAAAGCCGTCCAACCTGCAATAAACCGACTTGCAGATCATTTCAAGGTTGCAGATTGTTTTAGCTTTTCATAAATATCGTGGGAAGGCGACAAGAAATTTATATAATGAAATTTAGAGTCTGTCCCGATATGCATGCCCAACATTTCAGTAGAGACAGAAGATTTGCAGAAGCAGTAGTATCAGATCACAAACATTATGGACTGTGGTGATAGTTGGAATGGCTTTCTTCTAGTTCATGAATCGGCTGCGTGTATGGTTCAGTGTACAAAATTCAGCTTTTTTTACGGCTGCTTGTTCGACTATTCTGATACTGGGTTTTTTGTTCATAGTTCCAATGCATCTAGGTTAGTTGGGTTTAGTCGCATACTGGGGATGGTTTTGTAGGATGTTATAGAATTCATGCCTTTTGTATATATTAGAACCGAGAGAAAGATGATGTGTTTCCCTCCTTTGTATCTATGTTTTTTTGCCCATTTATGTTACTCTTGATATTTATATGTCAATTGCTCTGCATAGACATTTGAAAGTTGCTTGCTTTTTATGTTGGGTGCAGAATGAATTTAACTTCGTGTTTTATCATAAAACTCGCTTATTAGTTTGTATGAGATGAAATACAAAGTGAATCCCACCTTTTTCGGAAAGGACTGTGTGTAAGTAGTCCATAATACGAGTGCACTCGAGTCGAGCTCGAGTAGCATGACTTCAATTTTGTAGGTTCAAACTCGATTGGATGTTAAAATTCAAGCTCGAATCGTAAAAATATCGAGTTATTCAATATCGAGCTTGAAAGTATTAATAAGAATTTTAACTTTTATATCTATATGGACAAATATATCCTTAAATTATATATCAATTTTAAAAAATAAAATAACATTTCAGTTCGTGAGTCACGCAAATAAAAACAATTAAAACTCAAACTTGATTTCGAGTAAATAGACGAGTTACTGGAGGTGGATCAAATCAAAACTTCGAGTTTTGAGCCAAGAATTCAGGAGTAATTTGACTCGTTTACTAGGTAATATCAAATATGCAATACAAATGCTTTAATTCGTATACGCTCAATATGTATCTATCTCCTTTGATGATTACGAAATTCGCCCTCCAGCGATTTAACCCTCTTTCGTTTAAGTGCACCCCCGCCCATCTTTTTAAATTTTCTTTAAATTAATTTTTTTTAATTAAAACAAAATATATCCTTTAAATTGTTTTAATATGTCTAGTAATATTTTTGATTTATTATACATTTTTATTGTCATGTTTGTATTATCAATATTAATATTAATATTTTCTTTTTATTAATATTTATAATTTAATTGATTTATTAACTAACGTGTATAAATTAATAATAGTATTTAAAAAATTTAAAATTTCATGATATATTTAAATAAAAATTGAAAAAATCGATAAGACTTGAATGAGGGGCTGGGATTGGTTAGAAGTAATATCTTTTAATCGAGTTAATTACATATATACTTCTATCATAATTATAAAAAAAATCAACTAACTTAAAAATTATATATACATATTCTCAAGTTTATATCAAATTTATATTTACACTTTTTAATTTTATTATTGTTTTTTTTTTAATTATTTATTTAAGAAACAGATATTATTGTGTTGGGCTTCGGATGGGCTTCGTGCCAATTTTCAACCAATAGGGAAAGAGAATTATGATCTCTCGATCCGTGCCATATATTCAACTTCACATAATAGCCGTCCATTTGAGAGGAGAAAACACAATTCACCTCATTGATTGCCGTCCGATGAAAGATTTGATCTAAATTTCTTGACCGTTGGATGAATATTCAGCGAAATCCCAAAACTTCCAAGCTATAAATATACGTCAACCGAATACAGTTCGAGGGTTTGCTGCGTTTGCTGTGCAGAGGAAGAATACCAGAGTAGAGGTTTTCTAGCGATAGGTGATTTTTCCGTCTTTCTTTCTCTTTTCAGTTACTATTTGTTTATTGATTGTGTTTTTTCGTGTTCATCTATGAAATCTGGCTACAATTTGGATATTTATTTTGATTGAAGTTGATTTATGATTTATTACGAAATTAGGGTTTGGATTCTAGGATTAGGTTTATCTTGACTGTTCGTTTTTGTATTCTATATTGAGAAAGAACCATGTTTATATGCTCTGTTTTTTTATCGTTTTTTTGTTCTTTCAATTCGGGAAACTGGGTTTTCTTCAGAAGTTCTTGTTACTCTTGGCTTATTACATTATGTTTATATTGACAATTTATTGATTTTTGTATGTGTTGTGCGTTTTTTTAATGTTGTTATTTGCCGCTTTTACCTTACCGTTCCTTGTTCTAATTAAATTAGGGATTTTTCATATTTTGAAAGTCAGGATCAGAGTTGTTTACAGATACTAATTCGGAAGAAGACATTTCACGAATCGATTTTATTTCTGCCTGTATTTTTGTTCGGTTTGGGCAAGTTTGTTGCCCGAGTTTTTGGGATATTCGATGCATGCATTGCATTTTAGCAGCATTTGTACGTGTACATGCCTGCTGATATTTAACCAACTTTATGAATAGTTAATTATGTGATCTCACTGATCTCTGACGGTAATTTTGTTTGCTAATAACTGTAGATGGCACGTACTAAGCAAACTGCTCGTAAGTCTACTGGAGGAAAGGCTCCTAGGAAGCAACTCGCTACAAAGGTTTCTGTCCCTCATCCATTGCTCCGTATTAGTGATGCATTGTTTTGTATATGGATCTTTGTGTTTTGATTTGGTATAATTTTCTGGACCAGGCTGCCCGTAAGTCTGCTCCAACCACAGGTGGAGTGAAGAAGCCACATCGATACCGTCCTGGTACTGTTGCTCTTCGGTGAGTCATCCCTTTCTTCCGGGTAATTCAGCACTATCTGTTGTGTGAGGGTAATGTTTGACAATCAAACTGATATTTCTTGCAGTGAAATCCGGAAGTACCAAAAGAGTACTGAGCTCTTGATCAGGAAGCTTCCTTTCCAGAGGCTTGTTCGTGAAATTGCTCAGGATTTCAAGGTTAGTTTTTCCACCACCTGTTATTTTGTGTTTATATGTTGGATCATTGCAGTGGTGACGCATTGTATGAATTTTGTTGATTGGTATTTGTTTCTGTGGTTGCAGACTGATCTGCGGTTTCAGAGCCATGCTGTTTTGGCGCTTCAGGAAGCTGCCGAAGCCTACCTTGTGGGTCTATTTGAGGACACTAACTTGTGTGCCATTCATGCGAAGCGAGTGACAATCATGCCAAAGGATATCCAGCTTGCTCGCAGGATTAGGGGCGAACGTGCGTGATCTTCCTTTGTTGTCTTAACAGTGGTAATGTTGGTGTGGGATGGTGGTGTTCTTTTGTTTGCGTTCTGTTAAGAAATGTTGGGGAAGTAAGATACTTTTACTCTAGCATTAGTTATAGTTCCGGTACGTTGGGCATATGTGCATTAAATGTCATTATAATTGTTCTGTGTTGGGAGTCGGGGCAACTGTTTTGGTTGAATCTTGTTTTGTTTAACACCTCCGTTGATGAATACTTTTACAAGCCTAGTTAATCGTGTTTCGGTATATAAATTTAGTGCATTTGAAATGGACGTTAAGAAAATCTTTAAGATAAGTTTCTATGGATAACTTTTGAAAATTTCATGATGCCTTTTGCCTTGTGTTGGATGCAGTCTTGTATGGTTGATGATAAAGTGTAATTTCAATAATTTGATTAAATCGATTCTTAATTTTTTAAAATTGATTTAAGAGTAGGTATCATGAAAAACTTTTAAAGATTCCGTCCAAATAAATAAGTGAATTGCATATAAAAACAATATTTTAATAAAATATTTGTCTATGTTGAAAGGTTTTAGTTGCATGCTTTTTCTATTTAGGATTTCTGGTTAACACCCAAGTGTTTCGACCAGAAATCTTAAATCCTAAATAGAAAAATATATCGCATGCAACTAAAACCTTTCCACGTAGACAAATAGTTTTCCAGATATTTAATGAGACGAGAAATGTGATGAGACATCTCATATTGGAAGGGTACGCGAGTAGGGAATCAAGACTATAGATAGAGCTAAACAATTGGTACAAGCAGCAAACTTCTGTATAGAGAATAGCAGACCACCAGAATAGTAAACCAGTTCCTCGTTATCGGGCTTCGGGGCTTCCTTGGTCTCCTCAGAATTATCATACTACATGAGACGAATAAACCATTTCGATCAGTCACTTGATACCCATAGATCATGAAGGTAGATGTTCACCAAAAATTAACCATATGAATCTACCTGCATGTCCGAAGTCCACAAAGTGAGGTTGTCGCGGAGAAGCTGCATGACCAAAGTACTATCCTTGCATGATTCCTCACCGAGTGTATCTAACTAACTCAGCAATAGCCTCATCGAATGCCTAAATTGGTTAAAGGAAAATTAATAGGACCCCATCAAATTCAAACCAAAACAAAACCTAATTTTATTTTGCTAATAAACAGCTAAACCCTTGATTTTCATTTTCGTTTTTTCAAGAGCAATGGCGCCCACCTCCATGCCAAGACAAAATGAAATACACCTCTTAAACAAGGAGTAGATAGATATGTTCTACTTTTAAGAAAAATAATAATTAAGGTTTCTAGGTTGGCTTTCACGCGCACCTGTTATACTAGATTACAAGCTCGATCAGGGGAATTCAAAATCTCATAGTAGAACACAGAAGTTGAGAGCCAGGCCAAGGCGGATCGGATGAGTTGGAGCCAGTTCAGCATTAGCAATGTCCTGCAGGCATCAAAACACAATCTTTTCCCCAAGAAATCCCAATTAAAAGCATGAAATCCCAAGTACCATGATGCATTGACATCAATATTCTTCCACACTTCCCTCAATCATATTCATGACAAAAGAAACATTGATTTCTACCTCAGACCTCACTGATACATCCAATCGAAACCAAGCATATCAAAGATTCGATAATGTAATACACGTAATAGAAGCCACACGAGACCTCAGATTATCAAAATTATTGACCCCCAACGAAACTATAGAAATGTTAAAAAAATTATTCAAGTAATGCACCAACATTTCTCAGCACATTCCCCATTTAACAGGTTAAGCATCAGGAACTTGAAAATTTGGATGGATTCCAACCACCGAAATAACCAAACAGCGAAACATAAATTTTTGTGATTCTTACAAAACCTTTTCCAAGTTTGTATCCTAGAATCTAGATAGATAGATCACAAAACATCCAAACCACCAACAGAAAAGGAAAAAATGAAACCAAACCTGAGCTGACTTGTATGCATAGAGGGTGTTCTCGGCCGCTTCCTTGCGCTTGGCACCAGTCTTGAATTCAGACAGGTAGCGATGATAATCATCCTTCATCTTCAAGTAAAACACTTTAGATTCACCAGAGGATGCAGATCCGATGAGCTTGGTGTCTAGGAGCTTGAGAATGCCGTCCCAAACGGCCTGTGATGGTTGAGACGTGGCTCTCATCCTACTCGATAGAGGAAATGATCCGCCAGGAGGCGCGCCGCGCGCCGATAACGTTCTTTTATGCGACGGAGAGGAGGTTGCTCTCCTCAACGGACAGCTCCTCGGCGTCGTCGACGACCTTCTCCATGAAATCAACCATCTCCTCGTAGCGCTCAGCCTGCTCCGCCAGCTTGGCCATGTACACGTTCTCCTCGCGTGGAGACACCATCCAGATTTGGGGATGGAGATCGAATTGTTGAGAGAAAATATGAACGGGAACGATTTTGGACTGACTGATTTTCCAACTTTACAAGGCTTCCTGATTTTCGTAGCATGGTAGGAAATATAGTTGTTCCTAAGATAAGAAAAATGGGCTACTTGTTTGTTTGTGTGCGACGATGACAGGTAAGAAACTAACCCAATTTTGATTTCTTTAGCAAATGATTTTGGGTCGTCTCTTTCAAGAATTTATTCCAATTTTTTGTTTATTATTACTCGGATATCGAACCATTGTTCCACAATTAAGTGTAGTTTTGGAACATTACCTCAAACCAAGAATGATGATTTCATTACAAATTACAAGAAACAATAGATATTCAACTCACAGAAAGGGGCAACCGAATTCATAGCAACAATGACTATGTTCATTCATCTTTTTCTCGACATCAATATCACAAAATGTAAGAAATACAACTCTGAATATACCACCAAATGTTCAAAAATTACCACTGAGGGCTTTAGAGCGAAAGAACCAGGATCCAAAACTAGCTTCGAATAAATCAAGATGATCTACAGCACATCCTGTTCCTTTCTGGGACTATCTGCGCAGGTCCAGGGATGATGATCTTTTTCCCAGCCAAAGACGTAGGATTGTCACTACCTCGATCTTCACCAGCAGCAAGAGTTTTCTTAGTCACAATGTTAAATATCTCGCTCAACACAGTCATGAATGCTTCCTCCACGTTTGTTGCTCCAAGTGCTGATGTTTCCAAGAAGAATAGTTCTTCCTTTTGAGCAAACTCCTTGGCATCCTCGGTCGGCACGGCTCGCTGGTCTTCCAGATCAGATTTATTTCCGATCAGAATTATTACGATATTCTTGTCAGCATGAGCACGCAACTCTTCTAGCCAACGTGGTATGTGGTCAAAGGTCTGTCTTTTCGTTATGTCATACACCAACATAGCCCCCATGGCACCTCTGTAATATGCACTTGTGACTGCTCGATATCTGTTCACAATTATCAAGAAAGACAATATTATGTGCCACAGTAAAGTTCTTGCTAATTCATTTCATCTTTCTTGTGAACAATTTTAATAATAGTTATCTAAGAAGATGATTCTACAAGTTTGGGTAACACCACTTGAAATAGAATGCAACACAAGAGGGAAACCTAGAGCTTTGGCGCCGGAGAAGTAGATTCTTTACAAAAGAAAACTTTTAAGCTTTGGCATCGGGGTTTTATTTACTTGTTTGCATTAACTGAACGCAACCCAATTTTTTTGGAAAAAGGGCCAAAAATGATATCTAGAATTAATAAACCATTTATTGGGTGCATATATTCTGCATTACGGTATTGTTGCAAACTCCAAGATAATAATCCAATAACCAGCAATTTAGTTATGTCAGAGTCAACATCAAAGAAGCTCTTATACTCATAGTGGCACTACAAAAGATTACTCAACTATTTGATCTCGAAGTCTGCGTGCTTTTGGTATTTGCCATGAAATTCGCAATACAAAGGAAGATGATGAAAGGATTATGTCAGTGGGTGATGTCAAAAAGTTGCAAAACGTCACAACCTACCCAATGGGTACAAGCATGAATCATATAATTTGCAGACATGTTGACAAGGAGGAATGCAACAAATGGCGATCATAACTGGACAAGAATCATCCATAACTTGATTTCATTTGCCGGAATAGAAAACATCCAGAATTAAATCCATACATATAATCTTAAGATAGAATCCAAATGGATTCATAGCTCAAAATTGCGAGCATCTTTCAGCGAAATGGATTCTTTGATATATCATAGATAAGCAAGATCATTTAGGGTATTGTTACAGTCTTACATTCGGTATTATGACGACAAATAATAAAGAAGGTAATTTGGATGCTACAAAAACAGCCACAAAGAATAGATTGAAGAAAAAGATCGATGTCATGATCAAAATGAAGTACATTATGAGAAATTAGAATGGAAGTAGCTTCGATGAGCAATAATTCTACATGAAATAAGGAAACTGTATAATTGTTTCTGATGAATTATTTAAAGGACCACAGACTGACCAATCCTGTAGCAATCTGGACGGGTCAAAAAATATGAAAAGTCACATAAAGCTAAATGGGTCAATGGACTAGATATTTACTTTTTGATTCTATACACCATAAGTTATACATGTTAGCAGTTGTACATTCTCTCTAACTGTTAACCACTAATCACCAAAAAACAAACATTCTCAGCACATGGTTTTAGCTAATTCAACAAACTAAAGGTTATATAGAAGCCAAAATAAGTAAAACATATTGGTATTGAACAAGTAAGTGAACTCCAAAATAACCTTGTAGACTTCCTATTACAGCTGCAATCAAAATCTTTAAGTCTGATTCGAGTACAAATTGAATGAAGTGTTATCGTAATATAGCTACCCTTTGAATGATAGTTTGATTAAAAATCTGCACATCAAAAAGTAGGAAACAACACATAAAATGAAAGTCAAATATTATTTTATTTTGGAAAGTAAAAGAATTAACTGAAAAGGATTATATCAAGAGTAAAAAAAAAAGACCCAGCCAAGATCAGTTACATCATGTGTAACACACATGCTAGTAATCAACTGTACGAGAAATAATTTTCATTCGACACACACGACCATTCGGTAGACATATAAAGTTTTACCTTTCCTGGCCAGCTGTGTCCCAGATCTGAGCTTTAACAGACTTATGCTGGATGACGAGAGTTCGCGTCTGAAATTCGACGCCGATTGTAGCCTTCGAATCCAAACTGAACTCATTTCGAGCAAAACGCGACAGCATTTGAGACTTGCCCACCGCGGAATCACCGATCAGCACCACCTTGAAAACGTAATCAATTTTCTGGCTCGCATCGCCATATGCGCCACTAGCCATTTCCACTTCTGCTCTCAGTCGATCTTCCGGCCCCTGTTTTGCGTGAAAAATTTAAATGGGAAACGAGACAAGGAAACGGAAGCAACGGAGGGAGAAGATTAGATTTTTCCTCTGTAACAAAGTAGTCCAGTGGAGGTCTTGGTAGGTAAAACGATGAACTATTTTTATTTCTAAATTCAAAGATCCTTCGAAGAATATATAATTTATATTATCGTGAGATGTTTGTATATATTACAATTGTAACAAATGATGTCTTAGAAATTAAAATTATTTATTTCAATTTAAATTTATTTTTCATATTAAAATCCTATATTATATACTCCTTATTCTGTATTATTTTCTCTGTAAATCAATTTTTTTTAAGGAGTTAATCAAATTTTATTAAGGTAAATCTTAAAATTAACATATTTTTCATAAAAATAAAATAAATATACCGCACGCGCGGACAGGAGAAGAGAAGATAACTAGCACGGATGAATGAAGATGGCGAGAGCACGTAAACTTTACACTCACACGGTCGTATGACGGACGGAGGATAATTAGAGTGTTCAACGATGCAATGCCCAAACAAATTCTTGATGTCGGCAACCCCTTATTCACTGATGAATTTTCCTGATTTTCAAACCAAGTCTTCATCTTTTTGTCCCTGGAATAGAACCCAGAAAATTCATTGTGGCCCAAAAGCCAATCACAGCTTTTACGGTGAAAATGCATCTGAAAAGATGCCATCTTTTCCTCCAAAAGTGAAAAATATAACGAGCACATCGAACTCTTTTGTGAAACACTGTGTCAAGCTTCGACTCAGTTCTTCCTATCGCCACTTGCACGGCTCAGTTCTTGTTGTTGGTGCTATTCTAGTAAGGTGTTTCTTCTCTTCCTGCCTTCCTAGTTTCTGTTTGGGATTTACTTTATAACTTTTTTGTGAGAAAATGGTGCACTTGCTCATCATGAATGAATATAAGAATCTGCTTTTTGGTTGTTTAATGGAACAAAATGATCCCCATCTTGTATTGGAATAAAGATGTCTACGTGTTTGTTGAAAGGTTTAAACTTCTGAGTCGGTGTTTGAGAGCCTTTCTTTTTCTTTGTTTTTGTGCGAAATTGGAAATGACATGTATTCACTTTCTGATGATGTTATGCAACTAAACTACACATAGTTTTGACCGTGATTCTTATTTTGCTACCTTTTGGTTTTATGAATATATCAGTGGGGATGGAGATTTATGGTTGTGGTGGTGGATTAAACGTTATATCGGAAAACTTGATCAAAGCGAGTGAGGAACTACTGACTTAAGTTTTTGTTGCAGACCTTTTTACATATATAGATGTATAGAGAAGTCTCGAAGTAGCCTTTCGTGATGGTTTCTCTTGGAGCCGCAGTCACACTCTTTTTTATTTAAAGACACAGCACTAACCAAAAGAATTCTAAAATGATTGGGTTTGTAATGGTCCACATGCTATTTTGCATCAATTGACAATTCAGAATTCTAAAATGAGTTGGGTTTGTAATGGTCCGCCTATTTTGCATCAATTGAGTCTATCTGTTGTTATCACAATGGAACAGCAAAATAATTTACGGATTTGAACGATCTTTTCAGCCGTGAATTTTGTATGAGAGAGACTCATAATTAATGACCGCTGTCTTTAGCAATATTGATTTTAGATATGTTCAGTGATAATTTAGATTAATTACTAATAATTAGTTTGAAACATTGAAAGAAGGCGCCATAGTGATATGGTGAATTGATGTTTAGAAACATTACCTATTGGACATTGAATGAGTGTGGATTGAAGGTCGGAACATGTGAATGAAATATGTATCAACCAGAATAAAGTGGAGTTCCATATCATCATAGAAAGACATCTCACCGTGACACTATATTACATCATAAACTAATTCACTGATGTTTACTTTCGTGCCATTGTCCGCAAGTGAAACCATTATTTTCAGGGTTTGTGTTTGACCGTCCTATCCCCTATCATTTATTTTACTTGCTATAACCACATGTTCCATAATTTTGTTGTTAAAGACACTTCTTGTGTCTTAGTTTTGGCCAATCCGCCCATGCATGTCAACATTACTATTATCGGATTTTTTCGTTCTTTTATCAAAACTGAAATCATATGATATTTGATGCTTAACTTGAACTTTATTACCACAATATATTTTGAACTTAATTAGGATCCTAATCAGGATTTGCCCATTGTTTGATAGGATTGTGTTCATATCTGCCAGATGGCTCATTTCCGTATCTTGTCCAAGATTTGTTTACTTTGTTAGTCTTTTTGTCTATATAATTTTTAATGCATCATATGTTGAATTTCTGCAAAATTTTATAATTTTGATCATATGTAATTATGAGTTGATTTGGTTATTGACTGCCAAAACATAATGTGAAGTTTCCTTCTCGCAGGGAAATTTACAGCTTTTATAAAATGTTGCAGGACAGGCCTATAATAGAGTGCTTGCTGGTACTTGATGACTCTCGTATTCCTGAAGAAATTGATGATCCTTCTGTCCATATAATCCGAGTCAACTCGGTGGTTATGAGTAAACTTTCCGGTGTTCAGTCGACTGATTCTGTTGATTTCATTGCCTTGGTGAGATTTCCTACAACATTTCATGTTGCCAGCAACAACCTACATGAAGAAGATTGCCGGAAATGGTTTTCTTTTCCACATAGAATACTGGTTCTTGATGGAATACAGGTACCCTTATATCTTTCTTATTCATAATTGTTGGTTTATATGCCTCAGCTACTTCCCTATGATTTAAGACTCAGGTAAATGATATCTGAGTAATGTCATCATCACAACACAAAACTTAGTCCCAAACTAACTGGCACTGTTAAGTTACTGTTCTTAAATTTGAAAATTTTGGGCAAGAACATTTCATCTAATTTTTTCTTGATTTGAGCCCCTAAACTTGTTGATTATAATTTATAGGCATATGTTTTTGACTTGAATGAACTCTTGATGATTTTTACTTCCATCGTTGCTTATTTGTGCCAACACCAGATTTTACATCACCTCTTAAAAGGCTAAGCAAGAGGTTGCTGCTAGGAAAATTCTTTGAAGGTTCTCATGCAATAAGAGATAATACCTCATGAAGATTAGAATAGTTCTATCTACTTCTATATTTCAGATGGATGCTGATGTCATAAATAGGGTTACTTTAGTAGAATATCAAGTTGCTTGTTGCATCATGTATGAAATGTTTAGCTCGTTGATTTTATGTTAGTGTTTTTGAAGATAAAATGAACTGACATCGAATGCTATTTTATGCAGCAACACTTTGGAAATCCACATTTTTTATTCTATTCTTGCTTAAACTTTGGCAAAGTCTAACCTTGACATTCAATTAGTTTTGAATAAAGTATCTATGCTAAGAATACTGGGGAAAATTTAGCCATTAAATGACTGCATTTCTGTTTTTGAGCAGCGTCTCTGAACAAATATGACTGTTTATTTCAGGACCCTGGCAACCTTGGTACACTACTTAGATCTGCTACAGCTTTTAGATGGGTGAGAAATTAATTTCCATGTAAATCTGCAATGGTTTTTCATGCTTCTAGTTTGAAATATTTGGTTTTGTATTCTTGCCTGACCCCCTTTTTGAAGAACTAAGTGGAGTTACATATAATGTTTGAGTAGCCTCTTTTCATTTACTTCTTTGCGGCGATTGTTAGCATTTTTTAGCCATCGGTGAATGCTTGAGCTAGATTTCATTTTCCTTTTCGATTAGAAATTTTATTGGTTTAAAATTATTTAAATGATAACATTTAAAACTTCATCCTTGGTGGATCCATATGTCTAGCTTTTGGATCCCAAATTTCTTGTTCTGGAATGGGTGGTTACATCTGTTATCCGAAGGATGGTTGCTCCTATAAAGAATAGTCTTGTTAGTTGTTGCATATCCTTATGGAAAGTATTATTTCTTGGAATAATTGAATTCAACTGTTAATTTTTCAGTTAAAGGAATTTGAAGAAGTTGGAGAAGCCAATTATTGCAGCGCCTTTTTTTCCTGGCAATCATTATATCAGAAATTAATTTTACTATTTTCGTAATATGAAGTACAAATGGCTGTATTACGACATGGCACAACGTTCAAGTTTATGTTAATCATACATGTCACTCAATAGGAGCGGGAGATATATTTAACCAACAAAGAACAATCAGCTAAGTATCTGACCTGCACATGAAGGGAGTGTTCATATAAAAATTAGAAAGTGTTGTGGGCCGACTTCCCTCTAGTTCGAGGTTTTAGGAAAGTTTGCTCAAGTAGCACTATCGTTCATTCACAAAGGGCACAATGTGTAGCTCAAGAGATGCAACTACAGTCAAGAAAGAATTTGTGGACTTGCTGTATCTAATGATTATGTTGGATGAATACTAGAGGCAGATTTTGGTATTGGCATGCCGAAGGATCATCTTACTTTTGATGAAGCTATGATTTTTCACAAGCTTAAAAGTCGTAGATTATCCAAGATGAGAGGTGTTTCAAGAGTAATTTAGGCCGTTAAAAAGCAAGGTTTGTTATGTTGGGACTCTGAGAAAAAACTGCAGAATTTCATTTTTGGTTTTTCCGAAGGTACCAGTTTGACCGAGGAAAAATATTTGTCGTTTCTGTTATGATAAAAGTGAATTGCAAACATTTCACGCTTCTGTTATGATAAAAAGTGATGCCTAATATTATTGGAAATTTGGAACTCGAGTTTGTGGCACATATTAATGCTTTGGTTGGTTTCATTTCCAATGTTATATCAGATTTGCGGGGTTAAATATTTTCTTCATTTTCATTTCATACTCTTTGCCTCCTTGACCTCCTTACAAATTCATAATTTCAACAGGGTGGTGTGTTGCTGCTTCCTGGTTGTTGTGATCCATTCAACGAGAAAGCACTTCGAGCCAGTCGAGGAGCCTGCTTTCATATCCAAATTATTACTGGTAATTGGACACACATAGAAACTCTAAGAAAAGAATTTCAAATGAAAATGTTGGCTGGCCATCCTTCAATTGGTGATAAACTGAATCCAGTGCTTAAACTTTCCAATGAGTTGGCAGATTCTTTAGCAGAATTGCCTCTTTGCCTGGTGTTAGGCAGTGAAGGAATTGGCCTTTCTGAAACCAGTAAGAGTTCGTGTGAGCTTGTGAGCATTCCAATGGCTGGAGAATTCGAGTCTTTGAATGTTTCAGTAGCTGGTGGCATCTTCATGTATATGTTGCAACCTGAGAACCATGTAGTTGTTTGACTTCCAAGCAAGATGATTCTTTTTGTCGGTAAATGGTACTGAGAAGATCTGTTAAAATCGAGAATTTGGTTCTGGTACCACCCATATACCAAAATGAGAAGGATATGCGGAGGATTTACCATGGAGATCATCAAGCATTTTGGTTCTCAAATGGTATTTATACCGGGAAAATGTTACTTTTAATCTTGTTGAGCTCCAAGAAGCCTAGAACCTGCTATATCTAAACATGAACCACAAAGGATGTCACAGCGGTAGGAGTTGCAATTTCTTACTCTTCATGTGATTTTTGTCAATGATGAACTTGCCTTTTTGGGTCTAGTTGTTCGCCTTTACCCTCATTTGTTTCATACTGAACAAGAGATATCTGTCTAGTTTTACCTTAGATGACGTCTCTTTCTCAGGCTAATGGTAACGACTTGTAGGGGCAGGTATTCAGTTATCAAGGATTATTTGCAGCCATTTTCTTCTTCTTTTTTTTTTTTTTGCTTTTTAGAGAAATGATAGGATTCTATCATCTGAGGTTACCATGTTAATGCTTTGTCCTTTGTAATTCGTACTTTGTATTACGGGGGTGCGATGGAGTTTAGTTGAATTGAAAATATAATATTGCATCATTGGCATATTTCACCTCTAAACATATTCGTTGAGCGGGCACTATGTACTCTTAAAGTTTTGGTACATTTAATGCATTTTCAAAATAAATATGATAACAGGAGATCTTCAAATTTTCGTTTTCTCGTTTCTTTATAGGCTCTCTATTACTGCTAAATGTAACATAACGCTGCGGCCATATTCAATAAACTGTTTTTCGGGTTTTCATCAAAACTTGTTTGCTACCACATTTCAATTGACCAAGCCCGCCTTCTGGTAATTGATCTGGAAACCATTATATATCTACAGCAACACATGCATATGACAGACAGGTTGACCACATAAAATATATCCTCAAAACCAAAAATATATTCAAACTGCGCTTCCCATGCAATCCCATAAGGCCAAAAGATCAAACAAGCAACGAAGAAAAGAAATATTCGATAATATATAACTTTAATCCAGGACACTCGACATAAAAGAGAAACTAGAAAAAAAATATAGACGTGAGACCAAAAAATTCTTTATATTTCATTCTCAATTGTACATTTGTCCAAGTAACACTGCAAACTATCTACTCTACTAGTTAACCACCTACAAAACTTAAAACTTTTATTCATTGCTTTTGAAGAGAATGCTCAAGAACTAACCTCAATCGGCGTCCCAACACATCCAATTCAGCAATCCTTTGCTTCTGCCAGCGTGATTGTAAACTCTGATAACTCGTATTCCGCACTTCGTCACTCCCACCTGCAAGGAACATCGTCCTCAAGTCATTGCAACACTCATCAAACACATTCAGCACCACCTTCACCACCACTTCACCTAATGTATCCTCACGGCCAAAGTTCACATGCCCGAGCTCGACGTTGCGCCTGTGAATCTCATTATTGTCCATTACCCCATCTTCCCCTTCAAACTTCACATTCACCTCACTTAATTTAACCTCCTCGCCATTTTCACTACCAAGAAAAGCATCCCCACGTTTGTCTTCATCCACATTCTCATCATCGAAACTCTCCAATTCCAGATTATAATCAAACTCTTGATCATTGACACTGGGAGAAATGACGGGTAAATTAGGTGAAAAGTCGACTTTAACGCCGACAAGATTGGATTTTTTAACCATCCCGTCGTCATTCTTATTACTGCCACTATCATTGAAGCCCAAATCCCTTGATCCCTTGAAGGGTGAAATGGAGGCAAAATCCGGATGCCATAACTGCTTGGACAAGTCGTAAAGAGACCGATCGTGGAGAGACAACTGCGATTGGTGGAGACCTTTAGACAGCCTGGTGGAGATGACCCGAAACTTCTTCCGTAGCCGGCGGAGCTTCTCGGAAAGCTGGGACTTGGTGTAAGGCTGCGACATGGTGTTGGAGAAGCGGGAGTAAAAGATCTCAAGGTCTCTGGGAAAGGCTAAGTTGTGAGAGGAGCAGTCTACGAGGCCCTGCAAGAACCGGATCTCATCCGGTTCGGTCCAAATGCGGTGGAATTTGAACGGCGTCACCCTGCTTTCATTGGGGTGGAGTAGCGTTGGATTAGGGTCGAGTGGGGTTTTGCGTTTGATGGGAAGTTTCGAAGCGGAGGAATGGATCGTGGTGGAGTCCATGGCTAGGGTTCCCCAAATCCGAGCTAAGCTAGCCCACTGCTTTTTTGTTGTTTAATTAAGGTAATTCATGTAAATTTGTGGTCTGGAAAATGGCATTAGTTTTTTAAACTAATAAGTTGAGAATCGTCAAATTTGTTTAATATTTTTTTTTTAAAAGACAATCAAATCGTTACTATTTGGTATACATAAAATAACCTTTCAGAATAACACACTAACTGCAAATCACGATAATCAAATAAATTATTTTTGACAAATCATATGTGATATTGACATAAAATTATGCATTCAATATGTAAACGTCATATAAAAAAATGCTCGTATAGTGTTACGATAGTAAGATCAAACATAATGGCCATAAATTCAATTATATGTATATGAAGAGGAGAAAAATGTTTCTTTTTACCAACCAAGGGGAAAATATACGGACATTTATCAACAACTCTAAGGAATATGAGACAAATGAGATGAAATTAAGGAGCATTAATTAATTTTTACATATGTTTTCTTTATTACATTTGCAGATATGTTTCATGAAAACTATATTCGTTCTGAGCTTCTTGGGATTGTGGACGACAAATCAACCAAATGATCAATTGACAGACGAGGAATCTCTCAGATGCACCAGCACCATGATCACCATGTACACAATTAAAGGAAAATATATTATCTCCTATAACTCTGCAAGATAGCAATGACTAGTTAAATGAAACTTTCATATGGTGCATCGATGGGATGATCATATTTGTAACCTTGTAACTTTGTTGTTTTTCATCAATTTAGTCATCAAATTTGATTTTGTTTTCAAATTTAGGTTTCTTTCATTTTACGTCAACAATATATAGAGATATGTTAGCAATTTTCGATATCATGTCATCATTTTACGACGTCAAGTAAACATGTCAATGAGAAATGACTGAAATTGGAGAAAAATAAGTGCACATTAGTTGATCAAGAATACGTGAACTGCATGCTAACATAACAAAAAATGAAAAAACGTGTAAATATTGCATGGAAAACACAAAAAAATGAAAGCTCGATCATGTTCCATGTAGTCATGGCTGAAAGTGTAAACACTATATATAATCATATACAATTTTAATTTTAATTTATTTAAAAGAGCCTGACGAATACTGGAGAGTGGAACCCAAACTGAAGGAGGGGACAATAAAGGTGAGAGAATGGAATCTGTGTGTGTTTGAATACAAGGAGTTGAAGCTTTTGGCAGTAGAATTTTAGTGGAGAAATTCAAAAGGCGCAATCATTTTCCGGCGGATGGATGCGACACACTCGAATTTTTCCGTCAAACAAAAGAACATGGAACGCCCTGTGTATATTCATCTAAATAACATTCTTGGCATGGGACCTTGGCTTGTTTCTGCATGCAAATTTCAAGGCAGAGTAATACACTTTTACAATAATGATTATGTATGTTATATGTTACTTTCGATGCACGAATGAGGCCTGGGGTCCGTTTTGTGTTGAACCAAATGAGGTGAGACAGTCGCTGCGACGCTAATTTTTCAGGATTGCATGCTCCTTTAACGAGCCTACACACAGGATTGTGACAATTGGCACGTAGGGGTTAACCAAGCGACGACCGTCGAATCGAGCAAGCTTGAACATCTAGCTAGGCTAGCATAAAAAATCTAATTGCATGTAACTATTGTTTATCTGATTCAATCTATACTGAATCCTGAAGAAACAACCGAAAAACAAACCGTGCTTGTTATTAAAACAAATTACGGTGTCTTGTCCACCAGCCGGAAAATGATTGCGCTTTTGAATTTCTCCACTAAAATTCAACTGCCAAAAGCTTTCCTTCTTTCTTGTCAAACAGACATAGATTCTGTTCTTTATCCTTTGATTTAATTGCTTCTTGTTCAGTTTAAAAGCTAAGGTTTTCTAAAAATTTAACAAGGTAATCGACTCTATGAAATAAAAGGGTGAAATCAAAATGTTACGTATGATTCTAGTTAGCAGTGATAAAAAGTTAAATCAGAACTTTAGATAAATATTTTTAACATATTCTAAAAACCCATATCATCAACAATAACCAACAGTCCTGATTATGTACACCAAGATTCGTAGAATTTCTTCCCTTACATGCAAGATGACATTTGGTATATATATGTGTGTGTGTGTGTGTGTATGTATACATCAGCTTTATTAAAAAAGGTCCTACCAGTATTAGAAAATAAACAAGGGATACATGCCAGTACTATAAAAGGGCATGCAGCCCAGTATGCAAATGGTTAAATAAAAGGAAAGACTTTATCTGAGTGATTCCTCGTCTGTGAATTGATTTTGCTGGTCACACACAATCCCAAGAAGCTCAGAATTAAGAAATAATGCAAACATATCAGCAAATCGATCCTCCTTAACTTCACCCACGTATTTCATATTCCTTTAAGTTATTGATCCATTAAATGCCCATATAAATATTCTTAAAACCCAAGATTCGGCATATATTGCAATTTGCACACACACAAGTCCCTCGATGATCTCTTCCTCTTTGTGATTGGTGCTAGTTTCTTGTTAGTGTGTGTGAATGTACGTGTTTTATTCTATTTTCTTGAACCTGTAAGGGTAGAGATGTTTTCTGTTAGTCCAAGTCTTTATGAACTGGGAAACTGTTCGGATTCCTACGACATTCTTCAAAGACCATTGTGTATTTCGACACCATTAACAGAAGGCAATCACCTGAATGAAAATCTTAGCCCAAAATCCATGGCCGAGGCGAAAGCAGTTGCAGCAAGCAATAGCCACAAGGAAGCTGAAAGAAGAAGAAGAAAGCGGATCAATGGCCACATCGCCACCCTCAAAGCCATTCTTCCAAATGTTCACAAGGTGATATGAATTCTCAGTTCATGAAATAAAATTAAGCCTGCATTGTATCTATGCATCTTTAATCTTTTTATTGTAGACAGACAAGGCTTCTTTGCTTGGAGAAGCAGTCCGTCGCGTGAAGGAGTTGAGACAAGCAACCGCAGAATTAACGGCCATGGATCGCACAAACGACGACGTTAAGTCCAAACACAAAACAACCTTAGATTTCGCCATGTTCCCCACTGAAACAGACGAGCTCAAAGTATGTTCCTGCGAGGATGCCTCGGGCTTGATAAAGGCAACATTATGCTGCGAAGACAGGCCCGAGATGGTACTTGACTTGATCCAGGCCCTGAACTCGGTCAAAGCGAAGGTAATGCGAGCAGAAATGTGCACTATTGGAGGTAGAACCAAAAGTATTTTGTGGGTGGAATTGGTTTCATCAAATGTCGGAAGTGAAAGGGATTTAGGCTTGCGAAAATTAAGACAAGTGCTGAAAATGGTGGTTGAGAAGTCCACTTTGTTGGCGGGTTCGGATCAGATACTGCCGGGGAATAAAAGACCTCGTTTCTATCACTTCTGATGATCTCTTTCCTTCTTGCGGATGGATATTGATCATGCATTTGAATGATTAGTTATTTTCATGACTGCAATATTGTAATAGTCGTGATAGAATTAAAAAAACAGTGAGAGAAGAAGATTCGAGAATATAAATGCTGGTGATCTATACAGTATGCTTTGGCTGTATTGGTATATAGGAAAATTTTAAAACTTGTAGGATTTTATATTATTATTAATTATATAATTTTGTTGCGTGTTCAGAGAGAGAATAAATGTGCTATTTTGATACATCATTTGCAAATAGCAATCATCTTATGTCATATGGACTCTGAACTTTTTTAATAAAATAAAAGTATTACTTTCTCAATATACAATACAAATAGCATTAGCTTTTGTCTGTACCATATAAATGTTAGTATGCCATGTATGATTCAAATTTCAATTCTTGTAGAACACAATGTCACGGCTACAACTGGACTTTATAGCTTCTTCCAAACTGTGTACACGGTCAAAATCCACCTTGAAAGTTACCATCGTAATGTTATCTTTTCCAGTATCGTAATCCTGCGTGATGTCCTCAACTTGAAATAACTGAAGCTGCAAGGGAAGGGAGCGGAATGTTCATAAGGTCGTCGATAAATCTAAAGGCTAACTTTTGCAGGGAATCATAAAAATGCAGGCGCAGGCACATGACAACTTAATGGAAGGTTGGTTTTTGAAAAATTAAAAGATTTTGAATCAAGCTCTTATTCAAAAAAGGTAATCAATAGTCAAATTCAAAGCAAGGGATGATGGGCACTGTTGCGGATTCTCCCACAAAAACAAGAAAATTGCTGTTTTCTTGGAAGAACACAAATTAGATGGCATATATCACACTCATGCATCGCCAAGTCAAATTAAAGAAGATTTTAAAAAGTCATTCACGGAGAGGTAAGCGCATAGAAGTTCAAAAGTATCAGAAAACTGGACAAATGAAAAAAATTGAAAATCTACTCAGTAAAAGATGACATTTTCTTCTTGTCCATGCCTCAGCTATTCGAGCGAAGTTAGTGCTTTCATTTCCTTTTTAACTATTGCAAAACTACAAAATCTCCTTGTGATAAGGTTGGGTTTCATATCCAACATATCTGAACATTATTTTCAAAAGTATGCTTCGAGATATTGTATTATATAATGGATATATGTTAGGTGTTGTTTTCCTAAAATAGATACTTTTAATGTAAATGTAATCTCATTGAAGAATTTAATGAATAAGTAATACCACATCATAAACACAGTTATTTTAATAGTGGGTCTCTTTAAAACTTTTACACCATGGAGAGTTAAGTTAGAATCTAATATAACATTCTTGGCATGATGAAAAAGCTAAATTACAAATTAAAATTATGTTGCATAATGTGAAAATAAGATGAAAATATGTTTTGGAGGAAAAAGAGTAGAAATGAGATGCTAATGTTTGATTTGATTTACATGGATGGAAAATAAAACTAAACAATGCAAAACAAGTTATAAAAAGTAGTCAATGGATCAGGTCTTACTTGATGGTACAGAACTCCCAAAAGATCAAACGAAACCTCCAATCCCATTGGAACCTACAGAAAGATAAAAAAAGAAAAAGAAGTTTGATTTTGCATACACATGCAACCCTCTTAAGAATCCTTGAAAAACTGAACCACAAGCATGGATATGTGCAAATTATACTAACATCAATAACTTTTCAGAAAATTTAAGGTGCAAAAGTAAAAAGGGATAGTTAAATACTTTGCATTTTACTGCACAAGTTGGGGCATTTCTCAAGCATTCTGAAGCAACCCCTCCATAAGCTCTAACTAGTCCTCCAGTTCCTAGTTTGATTCCTCCAAAATACCTAAATGTACAGAGAGAAAATGATCTGAATCAAGAATCAGCAGATACTCCATCAGAACAATAATCAATTTTTTTATAAAAAATTCAATATGACAGACTTCCTCCTATATCCCAGAGGATTTTATGGAACCAATAACTGACAAAGTAGAAGTGCCAGCTGTTTATATATATTTAAAAAAAACAAGAAGAAGTTTAAATAGGGTCTAAATGCCAGGCAAAACATGCAAAAGCAGTTCCAGGACATCTTTTAAAAAATGGAACTCAAATAGAAAAGAAAATGACAGAGCAAAATATAATTTCATACCTGATGACAACAACCATAATTCTATCTATCCCTGAAGAGGCAATTGCGGACTGTATTGGCTTTCCAGCAGTACCAGATGGTTCACCATCGTCATTACTCCGAAATTGATCTCCAATCTAGAATTAAGACCATAAGAATTGTCAATCGAGAAAAGAAATATAACAATAAACGTTAGTCGTCAGCTAATATCCCCAACAAACGTATTATCTATCCTTCACGTAATGATTCAGTAGACTTTATGCTTTCCACAAACAAGTTAACAAATTTTAAGTACATGAAAATAAAAATGATGATAAGTATAAGCTATCTAGCAATTATCTAGCAAAATGGAATTGTAAACCCAAAAACAAAAAAATTGAGAGAGAACAACTAGGCATGAAAATATGATTAATCAAAGAAGAATTCTCGTGTTGCAATTAAATCTCTGCATTTTGATGAGAATATATATCTTCCATTGCATTCACTAAAAGATGCGAAACCAGTCATAAAATTTATTCCGATGCAAAGTAGGACGATCAAATTAAAGGAGTGAGCTAACTGTGCCAAGAGTGAACCACCACATTCCGCACTACTCATTACTCATGACCAAACTCTGTCTCAAGTCTTGATCTTTCCTCCTTTATTTGAATCTAGATTAGACTATTTGAATAATTCACATTGGGGTTGCACTGAAGGCCTTTAACAAGCAAAAGCTCCACAACTACACTAATTACACAAAAGGTGTTGGAAATTATTATCCATGTATATAGATACAAAGAAATTAAATACCTGGTAAGCCCAACAATTATGAGTAGCACGTGGATCGCGAACCTACACAGAAATATCCCATCAAAGAGAAACGTGGGAAGAATGATTAAGCAAGTTTCAGGAGACGTATCAAACACCACAGATCAAATTTAAGCGTCCTACACTCCTACTCATAAAAGGGGGAAGGTTCCAAACCCAGAGACAAGGGAAGTTACCTCGGACAGAAAAGAGAAAGAGGATCGTTCATCGGAAACTGGCCCGGCAATGGCAATGAATTTGCTTTTCTTGATTTCTTTCTCGAATGTGACTCTCTCTTTAAGGGTGGTGAATGCACCTCCAACAGGGTTATTGGTAGGTTTAGAGGAGGAATAAGTAGTAGCAGCACGACTAGTGGTGGTCATTTGTCTGTTAATCGAAAATATGCGCACTGAAAATATGATTGCGGAGGATGAAGTGAGGTGGTGGAGATGAATGTCGTGGCGGAAATTGTTGGGATTTAAACGAGGTAACAACAGGGAGGAATAGAATTGCGCCACCTGCATAGGAGTGGTGATGCTTGGAATCGCTGACGCCGGTGCAGGGAGGTGGAAAAGAGAAGCGTTTCTATTCGGAGGATGATGCACGGATGGCTTTCTTTTTTTCTTTTTCCCCTCAAATTCGAGAATCTCTCGTGGTGCTCTTGAAGCAGTAAAAAATAGTAGGTTTTATATCAAAAATATCAATGAAGGTAAACAATATTATTTTTTGATTCTCGAAAAAATATCATTTTTCATCGTTTATATAGTGTTTTACAAGGAGACTTACTCTATTTAAATGATATATGACATATAATTTGAATTTGGACAAGACTTGTATAAGATTCAAATAGATTTGTATGTCTATAAATTTACAATAATATATATTTTTAATAACAATTTAAATAAAATAAGAGTAACTTTGATATTGATAAATTTAGTCACGTGTATTGAAGTGATAATGAGACAGGGAAATGTTGTTGATCAACTAACTATATTGTGTTTGTGATGGTGTTCAGGTACATTTCTTGAAATCCTCCCAATTTTTCCCTATACCAAATTTCCTCTGTAGAAGTTGGCATCGGAGCAGATGGGTTAGAAGATTCAGTCTCTCTTCTGAAGCCCGACAGCTTGTTCGGAGAGATTCCCATTCTTTGCAACATCCCCCAGCCATATACCGTTCGAGTTTGTGAGCTGTGTAGACTCTTGCGTATTGATAAACAATCTTTTTCGAGTGTTCTTGAGATATATTTTCATGATGGCCGAAAAATATTAACGAACTTGCTGGAGGTAGTTAAACTTGGTCCACTTGCCCACTAGCAACACATGTTTTCTCCATTTTGTTGTCATTTATGTCGTGGGAAGAAATATCTTTAGAAGCTTGAACTTAGCCAAAATGTCCAACAAGATATTTCTTTTTAATGCAGCTTAAAGAATCAAATCTTCGCGTGAAGCAACTGGAGTCCGATATTACACTCCATGTTGGAAAACATGAGGCTGAGCTAGCTTGGAGAGTCAATGGTGCAGCTTATTTCGGTGATCTGAATCAACTACAAAGTCTGATACGAGCTGGAGCTGATACCAACAAGAGAGATTATGATGGAAGATCAGCCTTGGTAAGGAAATTATTTGTTGTGATTTATTTATTCTCTAGAGTAAATTACTCGATTTAGTTCGCAGATGTATAACGCTTAGTCAACAGCAAATTCTTTTGTCACAAGGCAGATTAAACTCTCATATACTCCAATAGTTAATGAACATAAAGATTTTCATTGCTGAAAGAAAAACAATATGTTTAGAATAACTTGTTTCCTGTTTCTCATTGGTATGATTTTGAATTGTGTTCTTTATCTCTTTCCGGATCATTATCGAATGCTGAAAAAATTTATAAGGCTTTCCTTGAGAGATTCATCATGCAAGAAGGTGTGGACATCAATTCTGCAGGTAAACTACAGAAATGATACTTTTCAGATGCATTATATTTGTAAAACTCGTACTCAGAATACTGCAGACACTAATTTTTTGTTTGTTTCTGAATAGATAATTTTGAAGTACACCAATACTTGAAGCCTTCAAGAACGGGCATGACAGAGTTGCTTCTTTGCTTTCCAGAGAAGGGGCGTTATTGCAGTAGTTAATGCTGGTAGTTGCTTGTGCTCTATGGTTGCAAGAGGTGATTCAGATTTGCTCAGCAGGGTGTTATCATACGGCATAGACCCGGACACTAAAGAATATGATCATCGAACCCCACTTCATATAACTTCGTCTCAAAGATATAATTTAATGATGTGAATTGACTGATTCTATGAATCATGTAATTATGTGTTCTTTATGTTATTGAAATGCATTTTAAGATTATTCTTCATTTCATAAAATAAAACATGGTTTTTAAACATATTGGCAAAAGATGTGGATTATATGCATAGTTGAGCACGCATTTATATCGAGTCACGACTGCGTTGTTTCCGAGATTTCTGTTTACTCTTGGATGAGTTATTTAGACATCATAACCGAGTGTGTGTTAGCGTCACACCTCTGATGACTAGTGGAAGGACCGAGCAGTTCTACATACCGACACCCCTAACTCATATGTGCGGGGCCGAAGGCATATTTGACACGTCACATCCTAGGCACATGTGGCCACAATTGTTTATATTGATTTGTTGGATCCAGTGCAATGCATTGCTTTGATTACATTACATATTATTTATATGTGTTGTAATTTGTTTGATATTCGTACATGAGTTTGACCCAGTCTTTCAGGCCTGCTGTTGTATATTTTGTGATTCAACATTAGGTTATACATGTGGTTTTGATACAATTAGCAGAGTATCTCCTAGTTGAGCACAGTGAATTGAATTGCATTGAGTTTGGAGTCTCCAGATATTTTCTCTAGATATTTATATTATGTAATGAGTCATTTGCCGAGAACATGGTGTATTTATATGTTTGTATACTTGAGTGTTAGATTTTATTTGGTGTGAACGAGCCTGACTAGCTCTGCATGTGATTGAAGTTCGGTTTGATGTATTAGACTTTATTTTTAATTATATAAATGTTGTTGTATCGTTGTAATTTTTGGGATTTTCTACTTAAAGAGAAGACATGTTGAAATTTCCGTAGGATTAAAAATAAATTTTGTTTACTCGTTTTAATAAACTTGATTGTTTGGTAATTAAATGATAATCAAATTCACAGAGCATCAGACAAATACTCCCGTCTTGTATAAAGGCAGGACTTTTGTGGTATCCAGCTTACACTACTTTGAAAATAGGGGGATTTAATCCTATACAGTTTTAAAACCCATTTTTTATGTTTTTTTTTCTATTTAGTGACACCAAATAATTTCGTAGCTTCAAATTTCAAAAAAGATTATTATAAAATTTCAAAATTAATCTCTTGTTAACTAGCACGATCTTAGCCACATTGTTGAAAATTATAAATTTCCAAAATTATTGACTCCATTGAAATATCATAAATTGATTCTCAACACAGACACGTCTTTACTGTATTGTAGCCTAAATTTGTTTTTCGGGGTTTTTTAGCATTTATTTCTACGCTACTTTATATATTTGACACTAATATCACATAATCGAGATTTGGAAACCGATCAACATCACCGTGTACATTCATGGCAGCTACTAATATCACATATTTAATCAAGATTTAAGAAACCTTTGCAAGCATTGATCTGCATCTAGTAGTTGAAAGAAAGTCCAGACTCCATGATCGATTAGTTAGAGCACCAAAAAGAATGAAGGCACAGAGAGTCGGCAAGAATTAAATTACATCAAAGAACTGCACAAGAAAGAACAGAGATAAAGCCAGCCAACCTTGTTTTTATAATTTTCACCTGCCATCAGCAGATGTGAACGACTCGGCAAATCCATATGGCCTCGTAGGTATGCTTGTCTGCGTGTTATCCAAGCTCTGAAGATGGGACGAAGAAGAGGAGTCCATATGGCTTCTACCCTCAAATGCCTGCCATATCTTAAGTGCTTGTGGAAGTGACATATCAAGGTCGATCCCATGTATATCTTCAGAGCTTTGATCCGACGGTTTCCAGAGTTCAACCAGAGGAGAAAGAACATTTACAGCATGGCCCATGTCAGGTCTCTGGTACGGCTCTCTTGCGCAGCAGTGGCCGGCTAGCTCAGCGACAGTGCTGATGCTTGCTAGAGTTTCCTCTGTGAGGTCGATTGTGGGGTCAACGGCTTTACGAAATATATCCTTGTTGAGTTGCATTCTGCGGAACCATGTTACGAGGTGCATGCTCTCTTCAGGTTGGCTTTCGTCTAGTGCCTTCCTTCCCGAGATAAGTTCCATCAAGATCACACCAAAACTATATACATCCACTTTGGTTGTCACCCTACCCGTCACTGTTACATGTGAAAATATCAAGAGGAAATCATTTGGCTTGTGCTTGAATATTTGAAAAAATGGCTACAAATTAAGTTCTTGAATAAGACAGGAAGGGGGGATGGATTTCATTATCTGGTAGGGAGGGATAAAAAGTACCCTGTATTGTAAGAATAATGATATGCAACAGAAAAACAAGATATATACAGTAAGATTGGTTTGCAACTCACAATGCCAGAGAGCAAGCGTTGAGTGCTTGAGTTCGTGTTAGGTCAATTTCATTGGGATTAAGCTTCTTGAAAACATTCTGGCAAAGGTAATACTAAAATCTAGAGATTTATGCAATGTATCACTGAGTAATATGCAAGGTCGATTCAAAATATCTCCGATCGTCCACATGTCAGACATTCTGACGACATTTTTGCAAAGCTAGAAATTTCATGGATAAAACGGGGAACAAGTTTACCTGCATATTCTGGTGCCAGGTATCCGAAAGTTCCAGCTACTCTTGTTTCAATGGAAGCCTTCCCTTCCGGAGCAAGACGCACAAGCCCAAAGTCTGCAACTTTAGCTCTCATATCATCCCCGAGTAATATGTTAGAAGGCTTCAGATCCCTGTGTATGAAGCTTTGATGGGCTAATCCATGGAGGTATTCGACACCTCTAGCAACATCTAAGGCAATAATCAATCTCCTCGTCCAATCCAATGGTTGCAACCCTTCACAAACCCAGTTGAAGAGATGCCCACTTAGTGTGCCTTGTGGCATGTATTCATAAACAAGAAGCTTTTCATTTCCATCAAGACAGTATCCAAGAAGGGCAACAAGATGCCGGTGTCGAACCTTAGACAAAACAGAAATTTCGGACTTAAACTCAGCAGACCCTTTTCCAGTGATCGCTCCATGCTCCATTCTTTTCACTGCAATCTTTGTCCCGTCGTGTAGTTCTCCTTTGTAGACTGTTCCGAATCCTCCTTGACCCAATATATTATCAGAACTGAAATTGTTTGTCACATTTTTCAGTACTTGAATGGAAATTACCATGTTTCCTGCTTCAACCATTTGAACCTCACTCGTTTCACTGGCAGAAACTGTATGAATTTCACTATCACCGTCACCAACACTTGATCCAGCAACTGTGATCTTCACACTCTCGTTATCCAAACCTGAATGGCAAGGATGTATCACCGTAGCATTTGGACTTTGCACTCTGCTGAATCGCTTCTGTTTGTTCTTGTACAGACAGAAAGTGGCTAACCTAACCAAACAAATGACAAAGACTCCCCCAATCACTGAAAACACAACTACTCCAATCCAATTTCGAGATCTCTCATGACCCTTTTCCAAATTACCCCCACGGTCAGATCCAGAATTTGATGAGCCAGCTGAACCAGGGGAACTTGAGCCATTTAAATTCAAATCTCTCTCATCCTTCCCGATATCTGGATTTCCATCAGTTTTAACAATCACGTTACTTCTGAAACCTGGTATTTTGCCTGAAAGCTCATTATTAGACACGTCAAATTCCATAAGCCCAGTTAGAGTGGCAAGCTGATCCGGGATACCGCCAGTAAGATTATTTTTAGCAAGAACCAATCTCTGCAGCGATTTAAGCGCGGCATAATCTGGAGAAATGGTACCTGTAAGCCCCATATTCTCAAAATTTATGACGGTGATGTTCCCTTTCTTACAAGTGATACCCAACCAATCAGCGCATGGATTATTTCCTTTCCAATTCTCAGAAAACTTTCCAGGGTAACCCATGGATTTCACTATAGAGAGCAACAAATCAACTCTAGGATCACAATCACCGGGCTTTGGTAAGCAAAAACTATTAGTATCATTCGACATATCAACAGAAACAGACTCGTTAAAGTGTGGAGTTGGCCCTTGCAGAAAGTTATTTGTCAAATTAACAACCTTTAATGACTCGAGATTCAACAAAGATATTGGAACTGGCCCCGTGAACAAATTGTCCCTCAAGCTCAACGTTTCCAGATTCTTCAAACCCGAAAAATCAGGCAGGGGGCCGGAAAATACATTAGAATGCAACCAAAGCTCCTTCAAGAATGTCATGTTCTGTACAACGTCGATTTGTCCACTGAGTTTCTGCCCATTTACCCACAAAGACTCGATCTGGGACCCACTAAAACCCACCGGCAGTTCACCCTCCAAATTATTGAGAGCCAAATGTAAGTTTGTCAAGCCCGGAAACACATCCGGGCCAAGAAAATCTGGAATCCTTCCAGTAATATTAGCAGAATTAGCCGAGAAATTCTGAAGAGTTGAGGCATTTCTAAGAGTCTGTGGGATTTCCCAAGCAAGAAAAGGATTGCCATCAATCTCAACAGACTGCAAAGAAGACATGCCAGAGAAAAATTCCGTAGGCATGAAACTGAACTGGTTGTTACTAAGCATCAAGACTTGCAGTAAACTCAAACCTTTTAAGCTTGGTAAAGGACCAGAAATGTTATTCCACTGGACCTCCAGGCGTTCGAGATGAGTTAGAGAAGAAAGCTCCGGAGGTAGTGTACCTTGGAGATTCTGGTGCCCAATTTGAATCCGGGTGACCCGGTTCTCAGAGCACACGACGTGTTTCCACTTGCAGTAATTCGGATCGGACCACCCGAGCGTATCGGGCGGGTTGAGGCTTTTCTTGAGCGCCAACATTGCTGAGGCTTCATCTGGAATGGTTTGAGACTCGGTACATAGAAATGCTGAAAACGAAAGCAAACCAAGAAATAGAACTGACGAAAAGCCTTGAATCTTTAGCCAAGAAAGGCGCTTCATTCTGAAAGATCCAGGCTTTTGTTTTCCGTTCGAGAAAACTAAAGGACACAGGAACGAGAGAGCCTTTTCTGGGCTTCTTTTGGAAAACACAGACGCTCGACTCTGTCACTACAAAAGCAGAATCTGCGGAGGCTTCAAAAGTTGGCAGATTTTAGACGAGCATTGGATTCTTCTAGTGGAAGGAAGCAAGCGAAGAAAGCGAATTAAAACTCGTGATAGAAGGAAATAAACATTGAGAATGGAGCTGGAGCACATGGAGCGATGGACCCACAACACCAGAAAAGTTTCAGAAAGACGATGCGCTTGGAACCAAGAAATGACAGTGGTAAAAGGCTGGATAATGAGTGGAGTGGCACAATGGGCCACATGCCAACTTGGGTTCTGCCATAGCCCACTGTCACCTTACTCGCCATGTTCAGAAATGTGAGGGAAACAGTAGAAAACAATTTGTGTTAAGAACATAGTATGAAAATGAATTTTTATTGTTATTTTGCCCAAAAGCTAGTGCATACATAGCCATCGAATCCATGTGCATAGATAATAATTAATAAACTTAAGCTGAAACTGTCATCATTGACTCAAGGGTCAAGAGAACATATGTCCCAATGACATGTTGTTATTTTGAAAATCGATATATTTATGTTGTAGAGCGACAATAATTATATCTATATAATTATTATTATTTTATTACTCTTATAAATATATGAATTTTATACGTCAGTTTGTTATTTTTTTTTTTTTTGTATTTTAATTTGTCATGTTCATTATATTTTTTTTATGTTAGTTTAATATGGTTATTAAATAATATAATTAGTTCAATCAAGTTAATTATTATTTTAATTTTATTTTTTAAATTTAATTTTAATTACTTAAATTGATATATTGTAGTAAAATTCATGAAAAAGCTCTATCATAATGTTATACATTAAAAAAATATTAATATCAATAACATTAATGTACTAATTGGAAGATGAAGGGAGATGAATCGGTTATTTGTGAGCTTAATATTTTACTTTTTGGTTTGTTTTATATATTTAAGTCGTTTTCTATGTTAGTTTAATAGAGTTGTTAACAGTGTATTTAACTCAATTAAGCAAATTATTGTTTTAATTTTATAAATTTATTTTTAATTACTTAAATTTATACATTGACGTCTTCAAAATTCCCTACCATAATATAATACATTAAAAAATTAATATTACGACTCGGACACATTTGTGTATGATATAATTCAGACACATTATTTATAGATATTTGAAATCATGGTTTGAGCCATATGGATGTCATATAAAATGTCTGTATTTTTCAAAAAATAAAATTATTTTTCAAAAGAAAAAATTCCTCATTTAAATAAATGAAATACATGAGATACAATGTGTGCATAATTCTTATTCTATTTATAATTTCACAAGAACAATTCTAAAGCTTTGTGGACACAATAAATCTATTTTTTGCATTTTTTAATAAATTGATACATTGAGTCAGTTGCACTTTATTTTCTCTAATATTATTTTGTTATATTTCGAAGTGGAGGTTGTTTTTGTCCTTTTTTTGGTTAAAGTAACTAACTAGCTAATTCATAAGATATAGTATAATAGCATAGAGAACTCATCGCCAAATAAATTCACTTAGCCAAATAGTGAAATTCAAATATAATTATATAATATTTCATCAAATTAATTTTGACTATCATAAAATTTTTGTGAAATCTAAACAATTGTATTATTAGACGAGCTATTGGATAAGACAAATACTTTGATATATATTTGAATGATATCTCATATGCATACCTTAACTACGTTATTCATTGTCTATTCTCGAGATTTTTAAAATTCAATAATTAATTTTGTATGTCGTTCCACAAGATGTAAAATATTATAAAACAAACTATACGCCTGAGAGACAACAAATGAGATTAAAATATATCATCCTTATAGTATGATGCACGCAATTATTGTTCCAAATCTTCAAAAAAATGATAAACCAGACGACTTTCCTGAATTACGTCAAATTAAACGATGACATAGTTCTAAGATATTGTCATTTGAAGAGATTTTCAAGTATTTTTCTTCATAGTAATTGAAAAATAATTGCTAAAAAAATTATTTATCTTATAGCTATAGGTTGCTAATATTGATACAAAGTACATAAAAATGATATCACAAATATCACGATGTTTGAAGAAGTTGTGACGCTATTCATTAATTATGTTGCTGAAGAATATATTGATTATACATACTTTTAATCATAAGTAAAAATCTACGACGACTAAAAGCATATTTTCTTAAGAATCATAATTGATGGTTAAAACCATTTAAGAACAAAATAAATAGTCGGAAACTCTACAAATATGTACATATCACATATTTAAGAAACCGATACATTTGGAGAAGTTGGTGGACGTTGTTTGAAGAAGGATGAATCCACGAGTTTGAATCAACGTTATTTTTCTATTCGCAATCTATAATCACAGGTTCCATCGCAACATCGCTCTCTCTGTTGCACATTTCAGGGCCAACGTCGACAACTCCTTCTCCCTGCAGAAAAATGTTACAATTTATCATGAACCTCAAAAATTAACTTCCCTCCTAGTTAAGGTTACTTATAAGTTAACCCAAAACTCATATATCCGAAACACTTACCTTGGCAATATTTCTGAAATAAGTGCCAGTGTAATTTCCTGTTGGAAACAGAGCTTCAATGAGATCGGCCAAGACTAGATGAGGTTGAGAGATAGCTCCATCATACCAATCTTCGTCGTCGTGCGCGTAGAAAATTCGAAACATCAACAACTATCACATATATATATATCGAGACGTCTAAATACTAAAAAATGTCGTCGAAGGTAGGTAATACCGAGCGCGACGGAATTTTGATAATATCTTTTGTCATATCTCCACAGGCTTTGTGAAGCCATGAAAGCGAAGCAAGATTGATCCTCCACATTCAAATTTTGCAGAAAGGTGGAGGCAGTGTAGGACACTGCTTCAGACGTACTGGTTTCATCTAACACCACATCTATAGTCTAATCAATGATTTAAAGAGAAAATTAAATTTTCATTTCAAAAAACTTCCAAAATAATATGCATTATTTTTAATTTCCAAATATATGTAATTTGAGTAAAATAAATGAGAATCAAGGACATTGATGTAATTACTGACACATAGGATGGCATTGAATACGTCTAAGTCGTCAGGTACAGAGATGTTATATGTAACTTTATTGATCGAATCGTCGACATTCTCCCCTCCTGAATCCTCCACATACTGCATGCATGAAGATTAGTAATAAAACAAGTTAGAAATATAAGTATAAAATGAAAATATGCATACAGTATACAATATATATCAATTTTATTATTTATATATACCTTCAGCTTGTATTTATCTCTTGTAAAAGACCACACGCCCTGCACCAATACAACGAGTATTAAATAAAACATAACACCCAATTCACAGAAAAATAATTAAAACATATATATTCAACGAGCTCACGTTGTTGTAGTCCATCCAAGCGACTACGGGTTTGAACGAGGCTTTTTTGTTCATTGCTGCTTTGCTCAGGCACATGTAATTGCTTTTGATCTGTAAAATTAATTAAAGATTTTGATGATAAATATATTCTTCAAGTCCTGCAGGAAATTAAATTCAAGTCATATATATTACCACATCATAGACTTGATTCGCCCTGGTTTCTAAATTCGCAAAGACTCCCAAGTACTTGATCCACTCAGCTTGCTGCACATTTCATTAAGTGAAAGTTTTCTGTGTTTCTTGATCAAATGGTGTATGTAAATAAAGGTCATAACACACACACACACACACATACCTGCAAAGGGGTTTCCTCACCCATTGGAAGAAAAGTTGCGAAGTTGCAAGATTGAGATTGATCGGTGTTGCTGATGAAGTGAGCCACAAACTTGTTGAGCGATAGAGGCTGAGTTTTGTTGATCATTTGAAGTTGACCATTGTTGTATAGTTTCAGCACGCATTCAGAAGCCACAGATTCTGATGTGATTCCCTTCAAAATTCCAAGTAAGCCTAGCAGCTAAATCAGTGTCAAATATAAACCAAGTTAACTAAAATAATTTCCCAAAAAAAAATTTAAAATTACTTTAACAGCATAGCAAATTCTCACCTCGAAAAAAGAAACTGCTCATATAGCAGGGGGGAAAAAAAGAAGAGAAAAACAATTAGTAATCAAGGAAGATATATATGCCATTAAATTATCAAATCGCATACCTGGAAAATTTAGCGTATCAACTGAAAAGTTAGCTAATGGAATGACGAATGAGTTTATCCGTGGCGTGCAATATTTTGTTTTAGCAGCCATTCTCGAATTATTCTACACAAAACCATAAATAACATCAAAATGTTCGGTTTTAGCGTCGAATTTCGCCATCAAAACGTGAATTGTTGTACCTGGATGAGGAGGTAACTCCTGCCATCAAGTCCGTTCTTGATAACTTTGAAAGTTTGGCCATAGTATATGCGCAGATACGCAGCATCTTCCACTTTTGAAATGTTCCCAACTTGCACTCTGGGATTAGCTGCATTGGTGCTCACTATTTCATCACCTCCAACCACACAAGACCATGTCAATATGACCATCAAAACATGAAACAAAGATTTGAAATTAAGCTGCCAAGAAGTACTAGCTGGTGATATTTCAGACATTGTTGATTTGTAGTTAGAAATCGAAAAAGAAACTAAATTCCCATCTCTATCTAGACTCTCTCTGTTAGCTGATAATTGAAGTGTAAGTTTTTCACAATCATTTATCATCTATATATACAAAGGCCGGCCATGTGAACCCTTTTGCGTGCAAGTTGCAGCTCTAGGAATGGGATATTGCGGATACTTAGGACATCGTTGACAGCTCACCCCGGAGCTCCGCTCCCGATGGGAATGCTCTTAGTTTGAGATTATACTTGATAAATGAATTTCAAATAAATTCAATCTCGGAAAATTTGTCAAGGATTGATGTGAGATCCAATCGCTCGGAAATATCCAAGAAAATAAATTTGAACTTACATGGTTGGGTCACGTGTTGTGGTCCATATATGCAGGCAAGATAGTTGAATTTGGTTCGTGAATAATTTGAATTCAAAGGTGATTGAAGATCCGTGAGTCAAAGTTGTCATCTTCTTCTCATCTATTTATATTTCGGCTTCCAGGTTTTTTGCACAACTAGGGCGGGCCACAGCTAATTTAAATTTTTGCACACACATATATATAATTTCTAGAGCAGGATTCTTGTGAGACGGTCTCACGAATCTTTATCTGTGAGACGGGTTAATCTTACCGATATTCACAATAAAAAATAATATTATTAGCATAAAAAGTAATTCTTTTTCATGGATGACCCAAATAAAATATATGTCTCACAAAATACGACTCATAAGACCGTCTCACACAAGTTTTTGTCTAATTTCTATTCTATTGCAATAATTTTTTCCATTTATACAGACAGACAAGCCTATTGGAAAAGGGTCGAACCAGACATGACTTTTATTGAACATTTTATAATTTTTGTAAATAATACTTATTTTTTTATTTAAATTTAAATTGATATCATACGAAGAAGTTTCCAGACGTATTTGCATCCAACAGTCTTTACCCATTCTCACGGTAGTGTTCATGAAAAAATCATGGACCTCACATGTAAGAATAAATTTAGAATCTAATGATATATAGGTCGAATCGACCATACATACACACACACCCACACACACAGAATAATCGATCTAATTTGTCATTGATAAGGCTCAATTTGGGATACATAACTTATAGGTTGCAAGATCGTTTTCCTGATATCGGTTTTTAAGTGTTGTTTTTTAAGGAAGTTTTTGTGCATAGTTATGCACGCTAATGGTTTAATTCAACCTACCATTGGGTAAAAAAATGTTTTTATGTGGGATGAAGCATAGACATCACATGTTTGGGCCTATGATGACTATTTGATTTGTAGTTAAGACAATACCATCGTCGTAGGATCTCATTAACCCACGTTAACATGCTTGTAGTCCTTTCCTAAAACTAGAAGTATGTATGCTTGCTCCTCTCATTGCTAAATTTATTGAATAAATCTCTTCGATAGAGAAAATGTCTGAATTCGATCCTGAGTGATATCGAAAAAACCTCACACATCCATATATGCAATAAAAAAGAAACTGAATTAATACTTGTAAATTTCTCATGTACACTAACAATAAATAAGATGGTATACAAATATTTTTTTTCCTTGTTGAAAATATTAATGACGGCATTTGAACCATTTTCCAAAAAATTGTTGTTAATAGATATTCACTTCTTTAAGTCCCTCCTAAAAGGATCAAACTTATTACAATGAAATAAATATAATCGATCGTTTCTGATAAATTAATTAATAAATAGGATGAAAAAAAAATAATTAGAGCCCAAAATGAATCAAAATAATAGGCCCAAACAAAAATATGGAAAAATGATGCAACGGTCCAAAGTTGGTTCACACCATTAATTAACTCGGTTGCGTTTCAAATTCTTAAATTCGACGTCTTTGATCTTTTATATATTTAAATTAAATATTAAAATTAGGATTTTATAGAAAATTGTTGATCAGTTTAATGAAGCACACATTATTAGACTTACCACCTCTTTCACATAAATATAAAATATTTGTGTCGCCCAACTGGGGGTGGGTCTAACCCTCGTTCTCAATGCCACATTCTCGTACAAGAGTAGATCTCTTGTCCNTCTCACGAATCTTTATCTATGAAACGGGTCAATCCTACCGACATTCACAATAAAAAATAATACTTTTTTTATGAATGACCCAAATAAGATATTCGTCTCACAAAATACGACCCGTGAGACCGTCTCACACAAATTTTTGCCCTCGTACAATGCTTCGTATGGAATTTTATCTCTTTTCGAAGTATCGACTGATTGTTTAAAATAATTACAAATTTTATTTGTAGAAACGATTCATACAAATAATAAAAATTACGACAGAAGTTTTGCAATATTAAACTAACACAGAAGAAACATAGATTGATAAATGTGACAATAATTGATTATAAATATTCCAGCGAGCTCTTATAGACTATGTGACTCAAAATGCTATTCAAATACTTATTCAGTGCAACAACTGTAAGATCATTCGTTGATATTTGTTTCCTTATCCAATTTCGAGATACTTGGCTCTGGAAATTATAATAGGTTAAAAAATAGATGTTAAAGACTAGGATATTAAATTTCAGTGAATAGTAATAATCAATATGATTAAAACTCGATCATATGAATGCNAATATAACAATATTCTGCGGAGCATACTCTTACCATTATTATAATAAAATAAAAATCGAATTATAATTTGAATTAATATTAAAAAATGTATAATAAATTATTATTTTTTATGTTTGTTTTGTTATTATTTTATAACTAATCATCAGATATTTCTAAACAAAACATACTGAAATTAAAACATTGATTTATTTTGCAAAATGCCAATTGATATATTAATAATAAATAAATTAAAAAAAGAAAAAACAAAGCTTAGTAAATATTACGATCACACGCTAAATTATTAAAAAAAAACATAATAAATGATTAAAAATAAAGTCGCTCACCTATTTTTATTTTATAAAAAAAATATTAAATAACGAAAGAAAATATATTAGTTAACCAATAATTTTTTGTCGTGTCGCTCCTCAGACAAGTACTCACTCTCATCAAAAATAATTTTTTTAAAAATAAAAGTAGAAATGCTTGTCAGTCATGGCTTTAATTTTTCGTATCCGAAAAAAAGATCTTGTCCAATTTTCAACTGCAAACACATACAATAATACAATATATGTCCTTTTTCTATTTGTTTATCCTTTTCTTAGTTGGCTTTTTTCCAAACACACGAGCTAGAAAGTTCACTCCCATTCGACACCTAGCACTTTAACATATATATATATATATATATATATATATATATATATTTGTCCCCACATCATACTTCTCCAAAATCCCACAAAAACTTATTTGAGACGATCTCACGAATCGTATTTTGTGATACAGATCTTTTATTTGCAGTCATCAATGAAAAAATATTACTTTTTATGGTAAGAATATTACTTTTTATTGTGAATATCGGTAGGATTAACCCGTCTCACTGATAAATATTAGTGAAACCGTGTCACAAGAGACCTACTATATAAAAATTTAAAACAAACTTGTAGANAATATATTAGTTAACCAATAATTTTTTGTCGTGTCGCTCCTCAGACTAGTACTTCACTCTCATCAAAAATAATATTTTTAAAAATAAAAGTAGAAATGCTCGTCAGTCATGGCTTTAATTTTTCGTATCCCAAAAAAAGATCTTGTCCAATTTTCAACTGTAAACACGTACAATAATACAATATAAGTCCTTTACTATTTGTTTATCCTTTTCTTAGTTGGCTTTTTTCCAAAGAGACGAGCTAGAAAGTTCACTCCCATTCGACACCTAGCACTTTTAACATACATATATATATATATATATATATATACTTCTCAAAAATCCCATTTTTAAAAAAGACAAAAACTTGTGTGGGAAGATCTCACGAATCGTATTTTGTGAGACGGGTCTCTTATTTGAGTCATCCATGAAAAAATATTAATTTTATGGTAAGAATATTACTTTTTATTGTGAATATCGGTAGGATTGGCCCGTCTCACAGATAAAGATTCATGAAACTGTATCACAAGAGACATACTCTTTAAAAAATTAAAACAAACTTGTAGGCAGAAAGAGTAGGTTAGGTCCACATATTTGTGGTCAAGAAAATTTATATATTACGAAAAAGTGAGAAAAATTAAAAAAAAAATATGTAGAGTTTGAAAACAAAATTGAAAAACCAAAAATCGACTGACTTTTGTAAAATACAAAAGCGCATTTAAAATTTCAATTAAATTAAAAAATATAAAATAATTTGGATTTAAAATAGCACAATCACCATTTGGAAAGATGGCTGTCAATAGTACACGTGGTGGGTCGATGGAAGTGGGGCGGCAAGTGGTGGTGATGTGGCTGAAAAGTGCACAAAAGTGAGCTGGGAATATATTAATGGCTGAAATGTAGGCCATCTCATCTTCATCCTCATCTACTACCACTTTCTTTCCAATCCACAACTCCTATCCTTTTTAAGAGGCTACCATATTTTACCCTAAACAAACAAACACACACATGAATTTATCATTATTTTTGTATTGTATTTGAGATTATGGGAAATTTTTTATGGCATATATTTTAAGAAAAAGAATTTCAATAGATAGTATTATTATTATCGTTTTGAGATGGGAATTTGATAATCATGTGGCTATAAATGATTTAGGTATGGGGGTGGGCGGAATGCGAGAGAGATACCCCTTGACAAGAGACTGTAACCAAGAAATAAATATGGGTGGACCTTTATGATTACCATTTCGGGACTACTAC